>NC_056746.1:1310088358-1310135858 GCF_019279795.1 Protopterus annectens | reverse complement strand
TCTCTGAAAGTACAGTTTTTACTTTAGCCAGCTACTCTGGCAGAGTCTTGTGTAAAAAGTAAAGTGCACCTAAATGTAAAAGTTTGCTGTATGGTGAAAAAAGCTAGTCTGAAACGTGAACTTACTTTACGTTGAACTAAAGATCTTCTTCCTTGTTAATTAAGAATTGCATTTTTTTTCTAAACTTCATCTATTTGTCAATAAATATGAATTTTAAGTCACAAACATGACTCCAGTAACTGCTTTGTCACAAATTACCCTGCGTACTGCAATATATAATTTTTCACTTGCTGTAATTTTTTTTTTGGCACCCATGACCATCAAGTTCTTACTTCCCTGATAATCCCAAAATCACAGGACTTAAAGGAGGAAGGGATGAGAATAAAAAGAACTTGGCCATCAACGTGCCCAGTGGCTAGGAGATTTTTAATTGCATCCTCCTTTTAGCCATCTAGCACTGTGCAGTGTGGCAAAGAGGGGGTATTTCATATCTTACCCTTATTAGATGACATTATTTCATCTTGAAGGTACTACCAAAATTACTGAACTTCAGACCTCCACTGTGGGTAAATACATGAATTACCCATGACCCCGCAGTAGTGCATTATGATTGCACAATAGCATTATTTAAAAAATAATTTTGAGTTAGAGGGCTGCTCTCCCTCTCCCTTTTTCTTCACTGTGTTCTTCCTTCTTGAGAATCTTTAAACTAGAAGATCTGAAGTAGTTACTTCATTTGATCTGCAACCTGTGGGATTCGGATCCGACCTCGGATCCGAGCCGGCAGCTTTCCAAGCTTCAAGATCCGAGCTCCTAGCTCCTCCCCCTACCCATAATCCCATGCTACCAGCCACATTACCTCAGATCGTTTTTTGCCGTGGCTAAAGACGGTTGCTTCTCTGTGAAGAGCTCCTAGCATTTGGTGAGATTATTCCTTTTTTCTCTCAAAACTTTAAAATTTTCTAGTTAAATGTGTGTGTGTGTGTGCTGTTTTAATCAAAACCTTCCTTGTTTAAAAAAAAAAAAAAAACTCTCTTAGTTTTAAATTGTCTCTCCCCCTCCCCCCCTTAGTGTTTGGGTGTGTGTGTGAGAGGATAATGGCTGAATCAAAAGCTATTTTTTTCAAAGTGTGCTGAGTGTGGCCACAAGCTTTCCCCAGCTGATGGCCACACTCAGTGCGTTTTGTGTCTGGGGGCAGTACATTTGTCGGAGGCCTGCCAAATCTGTGCGGCCTTCAACCCTCGGGCACTTAGGGACAGGAAGAACAAGCTGATCCTGGCGGGAAAACTCCCTCAGGAGTCGGCTTCTTCTTCCTCTCCCAGCCGGACCCAAGCTACTTCTATAGCTTCGGCGCCGGCCACTCCGGTAGCTGTACCCGGGACTCAACCTCCCCTTTCAGGTACTAGCTCTGTGGAGTCTGGGTCTTCTTCTCATAAGGAGAAGAAAAAGCATAGAGAGAGGGAAAGTCATTCTACTAAAAGACGGGCCGAGTCTCATCCCTCGGCTCCGCCTGAGAAGTTACTTAAGTCCCCTGAGAGGGTCTCCGGATCCTTGTCCTCTCGGCTCCGTTCTCCTTCTTTTTCTCCGGATCCGGAGGAGGAGAATAGGTCTCCCTCGAGGTCTTCGAGGCAGCCTTCCCGGCCTGCCTCGACTACCTCTTGGCGGTCTACTAGAAGCATCTCCGAGGCAGACATGGATCGGATGATGAGAAGATTTTTGCAGACCCAGATGCAGATGGGGATGCTTTTGCCTCCCCCCCCCTTTGGGAGGGACGGTGGCCCCCATCTTTGCCCCGATAGCTCCTTCTCTGACCCAATTTCGGGTCTCGGAGTTGTCGGATCCAGGCCCTTTCGGATCCGGGGATACGTCGGCGCCGACAGGATTGGTCTCTTCGACGTCGACTATGCCTTCGAGCTTGTCGGATCCAAGCTCTCGGGGCCGAGGGTTGACATCGGATCTGAGGGGGTGGTTGTGTCTTCAGCGCCGATTGGGTCGGAGCGCACCGCCACCTCGGATCAGATTGCTTCGGCTCCGACCCCGATCGTCTCCTCGGAGCCGAGGAGGTTGCTTTCTCAGGCTGGTGATGACGAATCTCCTTCGGCTTTTGAAGTGGTTGAGAGGGTACTGTCGAGATCTTCCAGGTCCCCGATCGGGCCTTCGGATCCACCCGTGCCCCCACTGTATCAGGGTCTGTCTTCCATCATCCGTCCATCTGGACAGCCTGCCCAAAGCCTCCAGTTAGTTCCCAGGGAGGAACAACACCTGGTGGACGAGCCTTCTTCGGACAGTCCCGCCGAAGAGGGACCTCGAAAGCACCAGTGCAAAAGGAGGCACCTGGACTCCCCCGAGTCCATTACCACGGATACGGATTTGGAGGATACGGAGGGTTCCCCAAGGTCACCCCCCGAAGATGTCTCATTTGGAGACATCATGGAAATGCTGCGTATAAGAGGGGGGTGGTCTGCCCAAAAACCCTCCCTGGACGAATCCGTATTTCTGGAGGCCTTTGAGGCAGGCCCATCTACCTCCTGGGTGTGTCCCCCCAGCCGACCCCTTGGTGGACTTAATTACCACCAGGGCTTGGAAGGAGCCCAACACCGTGGAGCCTATCCCTAGACGCATGGATAAGGTCCTCAGCCCTCCTTCTGATAGACCTTCTTGGTCCAAAGGCGCACCGGTTGATGCTATGTTGGTGGCGGCTGCCACCAAGAGAGAACTTGCCCAAGAAAGTTCCTCGGTCCATCCGCCGGACAAGGAGTCCCGAGCATTGGACCGGATTGGGAAGCGGATGTTTGCGTCAGCAACCTTTGCCATAAGGTCGCTGAACTACATGGCACACACTATCCGGCTGCAACGTGACCTAATCAAAGAGTACGCTGCAGCCCCTCCGGAGTCCATGTTGGTCTCGGACAAGAAAGGTTTTGAGACTCGAATGGCCACTCTAAAGTCCATCTCAAATACAACTATGCGGCTTCTTTCTCATGCCACGGAAGGAGCCGCTAGAGCCAGCGGAGTGGGAGTAGTCTTAAGACGGCACTCCTGGCTCCGCCTCTGTGACTTCACGGATCCCTTCAAGGCGTCCTTCGCGAACGCCCCGTACGATGGTTCAGCCTTATTTGGCCCAGCAGTTCGCGACACGCTTGTCCAAAGCGAGAAGGATGGGAAGAAGCTGTCGGCCGTCAGAGTCCGCTTCTCTAACCCCCAAAGATCCTTTTCTAGGAATCAGAGGGGGCAAAAGAAGCTGTGGTTTCGAAAATCTCAGCAATCCCGTCCTGCTGCGGACAACTCGTCCTCTAGAGGCAGAGGAGGACAAGGTGGACGCCGGCCCAGAGGCAGAGGGGGCCCGCGCAACTTCGGGTCGAGAGAACCTTTCTCGGAGGGACCCGCGCAACAGCCCTGAGGGCTTGCCCGATTGTCCCTCTCTGGAGGCAGTCGGGGGGCGATTGTCGGAGCACCGATCAAAGTGGGAGTCCATTACAAACGATCGATGGGTGCTCCGGATTATATCCAGAGGTTACACGATACCGTACTTGCACCCCCCCAAGCCCAAACATCTCCCCGATGTTCCACCCCATCAAAGGGAGTCCGCAACTTTAGAAATTTCGCAGTTGCTAACAAAAAGAGCCATCCAGCCCGTCCCCCCAGATCAGTCCGGATCGGGTTATTACACCAGGTTCTTTTTGGTGCCAAAGAAAACGGGGGACCTCAGACCCATTCTAGACCTTTCGTCCCTGAACCTGTTCATACCCAAGGAAAAGTTCCGGATGGTCACCCTCCAATCTATTCTCCCCCTTCTGCAGGAGAACGACTGGATGTGCTCGTTGGATCTCAAGGACGCGTACTACCATATACTAATGGACAGACGGTCCAGGAGATTCCTCCGCTTCCGGCTAGAAGCCAGTCATTATCAGTTCAGGGTTCTTCCATTTGGCCTAACCTCAGCCCCCAGAGTGTTTACCAAAGTCATGGCAGTGGTAGCAGCCCACCTGAGACTCCAGGGCATTCAGGTGTTCCCTTACCTGGACGATTGGCTCCTCACCGCCCCCAACAAGCATCTTCTGGTTAAAGCGAGAGACTATGCCCTATCTCTGTTTGCTCAATTAGGCATCTCAGTCAATTTAAAGAAGTCCTGCCTGTGCCCAACTCAAGCCCTAGATTTCATAGGGGCCAGGTTGGATACTCGAATCTACAGAGTGGTTCTCACACCGACCAGAATAAACAGTTTGTACCGCCAAGTCTTGGATATTCTTCAGAGCCCAAACCCCCCAGCAGAATTAGTCCTGAGGGCGTTAGGATCTATGTCGGCGGAGATAGGCCTTTCTCTCCATGCCCGTTTACGGATGCGTGTATTACAGTGGACTCTCCAGGTCCAATGGTCTCTGTTGACCCATCCTTTGGACATGCCGATTCCCCTGAGCAGGGCATGCAGGGACTCCCTACTTTGGTGGCTGCAGGCAGAACAACTCAAGGAAGGGAGACCCTTTGTGATTCCCCCAGTCGAAGCCACGTTGACCACGGACGCTTCCTGCCTCGGGTGGGGCGGGCATTATGCAGGCAAGTCAGTCCAAGGAACGTGGACTCCTCTAGAGACTGCATTGCATATCAATGTCCTAGAGATGAGGGCAGTGCTATTGGCGTTGCAAGCTCTCCATCACCTTCTACCTCTGGGGACTATTGCAATCCAGACGGACAACATGTCCGTGGTCTGGTACATAAACAAACAGGGAGGGACCAGGTCTTACCCCCTGTGTCGAGAAGCCATGAGAGTGTGGGAATGGGCTATTTCCACCAACCGCTTTCTGATAGCAACGCACATTCCGGGACGGACCAACATATTAGCAGACATCCTAAGTCGGGTATTTCTCAGCCCTTACGAGTGGTCTCTGAATCCCTCTCTCACGAAACAGATATTCCACAAATGGGGTCAACCTCGCTGCGACCTTTTTGCCTCTCCCCTAAACTCAAAATGCAGCGAGTACTTCGCGATAGTTCCCCCCAAAGGGGAATCTCCCAGGGACGCTTTGGTTCATGCTTGGCCGCCCGGTCTTCTTTATGCATATCCTCCTCTTCCTCTGATGATGAAATTCATCCAGAAAGCCTGTCAGTTGGGGAGCAGAGTGATTCTCATTGCCCCATTCTGGCCTCTACAAGTCTGGTTCCCCTTTCTGCAGTCTCACAGTGTGGCTCCCCCATGGATCCTGGATCCCAGACCAAACCTAATCTCACATCCGACGAGATGCCACACTCCAAACCTGGTCAGTCTCCGGCTCACAGCCTGGCTGATCCAGTTCCGTTAATGGCAAGGACTCCCGGTATCTCTTCCCCTGTTAAGGCTATTCTGGTGGCAGCTCATAAGCCATCAACCAGAAAACTCTACAGCAGTAAATGGAAACGTTTTTCCATCTGGGCAAAGGGTAAGGAATTAGATCCCTTTACGGTTCCTATTCCAACCATTCTGGACTTTCTATCCCTCCTTTTTGAACAGGGAGCTAGTGCGTCCACCATTAAAGTTCAACTTGCAACCATCTCTCATTATCATGTGGGAGATGGCATAAGTTCCTTGGCTTCAGCCAAAATTTGCAAAGCCTTCCTAAAAGGCGTGTTCCTCTTAAAGCCTCCCATTAAACCGGCTATGCCTCCATGGGATCTTACCTTGGTCTTACAAGCATTAACAGGACCACCTTTCGAACCTGCGGCCTCTGTGCCCTTAAAGTTCTTATCTTGGAAGACAGCCTTCTTGGTAGCGATCACTTCTGCCAAGCGGGTATCAGAGCTACAAGCCTTGTGCATTAAGTATCCATACCTTATTTTTCACAAAGATAGGGTTGCCCTCAGGACTAATCCTTCTTTTCTTCCTAAGGTAGCCACAGAATCTAACATTAATCAATCTATTAACCTCCCTGTTTTCTTTCCTAGCTTCCAAAACAAAGGTGAATACACTTTGCACAAATTAGATGTACACAGACAACTGCGTTTTTACTTGCATAGGACTAAAGATTTCCGCAAGTCAGACCAATTGTTTGTTTCTTATGCTAAATCACCCATGGGCAAACCAATTTCTAAGGTGACAGTAGCAAATTGGATTTCTCAATGTATCAGACAGGCATACATTTCAATTGGGAGACCAGCTCCGGTTATCATTCGGGCACATTCTACCAGATCTGTGGCTACCTCAACAGCGTTTTGGTCTAGAGTTCCAGTTGACGATATTTGCTCAGCAGCTACCTGATCCTCTTCCCATACGTTCATTTCTCATTACAAGCCGGACATGATCTCCAGAAGTAGGGCTTCCTTTGGCTCCGCAGTGCTTCGGAATATCCTTCTGTAGGGACCACCCAGGGCCTTTAGGTAAGCTGGGGACTCTGTCCCACAGGTTGCAGATCAAATGAAGTAACTACTTCAGATATAGAAGTTATGTACTCACCATAACGTTCCATCTGAGTAGATACTTCATTTGTCTGCAACCGACCCCCCCTGCCATCCCCCGAACCTCGGTAAAATATTGTCCTGTGGAGAATTCTCTCCGTCTTTAGCTTATAGGGCAAAATAACCGATCTGAGGTAATGTGGTTGGTAGCATGGGATTATGGGTAGGTGGGAGGAGCTAGGAGCTCGGATCTTGAAGCTTGGAAAGCTGCCGGCTCGGATCCGAGGTCGGATCCGAATCCCACAGGTTGCAGACAAATGAAGTATCTACTCAGATGGAACGTTATGGTGAGTACATAACTTCTATTTTCTCTTTCTTCCCCTATCCTAATCCTAGAAAGTACCATTTAAGTTAGAGGGCTCTTATGGCCCGTTTGACTTAGAGGGCTACTCCCTTCCCTCTTTTCTTCTGTCAAAAAAAAATTATTTCCTATAAGATAGTTTTCTGCTTGTAGTAGTTGGTTTCACTTCACTTGTCTGTAGCTGTTATATCTTGTATAATGTCTAAAGAAAAAGAGCATCAACAATCTAGGTTTAAAAAATGTGATAGATGTACCCAGAAAATGTCTATCACTGACGGCCATATTAGCTGCGTCTACTTCCTCGGTGAGGTACATTTACAGGACCCCTGCACTATCTGTCATGAGGAAACTAATTGATAGGGGTTTAATGAAATGGGCCTTTCAGAAGTCTTTAGACAAAGGACAGAGCTCTAAATCTTCCTTCCCTTCTTTCTCTAAGATACAGTCTACCAAAACACTGGCTTCTTCGGTTTTGTTGACTGAGCCACCTAAAAAGATTGTGACATTGGAACCGAGGCCTCTCGGTTCTGACACAACCATTACTTCTGCAGCTCCAACAGTATACTTGGAGTGGGCAGAAGCGTCAAGTAGAAGACACGCCCAAGAAATGGAGCCTGTCTTGCCTATCTTGAGATCACCCATTTGGACCGGGGCAGATCACCTTCCTTATCCACCCATTCCTCCAGGGGCTTATCCGATGAGGACGTGGAGTGGGTGGTGAGGAGATTACTCAAAACACCAGCCCTGGCAAAAAATTTTATCATCTCCGGACCCGAAGGTCTTGGAGCCATCCATACCTACATGCCTCGTTGTGATTCCTCCTCTGACCACCTCAGCGTCTTCGGAGCCCAAGATCTCAGATCCGAGTGGAGCCGTTGGCATTGAGAGCCCCATTGGAATCTTCAGTGCCGTTTGCTGTATCTTCCTCGGCTCCATCAGAAGTTGTGGGGTCTGGGAGCTGACGCTTGCCAGTCAGGTCCGGGGGGGGGGGGGTCAGCTCGGACGACTCTCGGTGCCTCGGCTAGGATGAGTTTGGCTCCCATGTCAGCTTCGGAGCCATCTGCCTTGCCTCGGTATTGACCCTCTGTTGCTTCGGAGCCGAGGGGTGGAAAGGCTTTCGAGCTGATGAATAGGGCACTGTTACCCCAGACCACCGCACCATCGGATCCAGTCTCTCGTCCTTCCCAGGTGCCAGTGATAATCTTTTCACCTCCGCCTCCCCCTAGGCATAGAGGCCTGGAGTCTCAGGGAGCCTCTGTTGGTGGCATTGTCTCTTCTGAAACCTCCCCGGAGTACCCCTCTGAGGAGATCCCTCGGAAGAGACTGTGCAAGAGGAATCACATAGACTCCCCTGAGTCTGTCACCTCTGATACCGACTTGGATGAGTCTGAAGGGTCCCCGGGGTCCCCCTCTGAGGATGTATCCTTTGCTGACATCCTGGAAATCCTTAAGCAAAGGGGTGACTGGCAGCCCATCAACGATTCGGAGGACGAATCAGTATACCTGGAGGCTTTTCAGTCTCGCCCTTCCACTTCCTAAGTGACTCCTTCTTATGACAAACTGCTAGGGTTCATATACCATAAGGCGTGGACATTGCCTGATACAGGGGAGCCTGTTCCGAGGAGGCCCAACAAGTTTATTACTGCCCCCTCGGATAAGGATTTTTTTGACGGAACTTGTCCCTATAGATGCCATGATGGTGGCGGCAGCCACCAAGAAGGAATTCTTCTTCATCTGTTCATCCTCCTAACAGAGAGTCTAGGATTATGGACAGATATGGAAAGTGTGCCTTCTCTTCAGTGGCCTTTACCCTGTGGTCGCTTAACTACCTTACCCATTTTACAAGACTTCAAAGGGATCTCCTACAAGAGCTAGGAGATACCCTTCAGGGTACTGCAGCTTTGAGGTCCGCAGATAAAGTTTCTTTGCAGCTCTCCACCCTCACTTCCATTGCAAACTCCTCTCCTCCATGAGACTGATTTCTTACGCAGCGGATGGAGCACATAGGGCAGAAGCAGCAGGAATTTTCCTCAGGAGACATTCCTGGACGCGCCTTTGCAATTTTACCAAACCCTTTAGGTCTTCCTTCACCAACGCCCCCTTTAATGGCTCATCCCCATTTAGACCAAAGGTGAGAGATACTTTAACCAGGTGCGATCAGGACGGGAAAACCTTATCTGCCATAGGAGTCCATTTTTCTGCCCCGTCTAGACCTTATCCCAAAGGTCAAAGGGCAAAAAAATGTGGTTCCGCAATTCCCAAAAAGTTTTTTCTGATGCACATGGTGACTCTTCCCCCAGGGGCAGAGGGGGAAGTTATAATGGAAGACGCCGACCTCGCAGCAGAGGGGGTCCACAAAACCAGGGCGATAGAGATGCGTTCTTTACAGGCCCTTCCAGCGCTCCTGAAAGGAGGCCTGTCAGCTTTTCTCTGGAGGCAATCGGGGGTCGATTGTCACTGTACCCAAATGCCTGGCAAGAAATTTCCCCAAGACAAATGGGTATAAACAATAATATCCAGAGGTTATTACATACCCTTTTCTACCACCAAAAGGTCGGTCCTTACCGGATGTCCCACCCAACCAAAAGGATCATGCAACACAAGAGGTAATCCTGTTGCTGAAAAAAATAGTCATCCAAGAGGTCCCCGCAGACCAAATAGGATCCGGGACTTACTCAAGTTTTTTTTAGTTCTACAAATGACAGGGGACTGGAGATCCATTCTAGATCTCAGCAAACTAAACAAATCAGTGAAGAAGTCAAAGTTTCAGATGGTAACTTTGCAGTCAATTTTCCCTTTTATCAGGAAAGACAATTGGATGTGCTCAATAGATCTCCAGGGTGCGTACTACCATGTAAAGATGGACAGGCGATCCAGGAGACATTTATGTTTTTGGCTGGGAGCCAGTCATTACCAATTTTGAGCCCTGCCCTTTGGTCTCACTACACCCCCCAGAGTGTTCGCCAAATGCATGGCAGTAGTCACTGCTCACTTGAGATGTCAGGGATTCTGGGTGTTTCCATATCTAGATGACTGACTCCTCACCACCACCACCAGGCATCTACTACTACAAACAGACGAAACACTGTCACTTTGCTCCAGACTAGGCATCATAGTAAACTTAAAAAAATCTCCCTTGTCACCATCTCAACATATTAACTTCTTAGGCGCAGATCTGGATTCAAAAAGCATGACAAAAAAACTTATCCCAGACAGAATTCAGACCCTACACCGGCAAATCAGGATTTTGATGTCAAAGAAAAAAGTTCAAGCCAGATTTGTGCTGCACATTCTGGGTATCATGGCAGCAGCTATCCTCCTAGTCCCACTAATACATCTACACATGAGAGTTTTACAATGGTTGCTCTTTGCTCAGTGGTCAATGCAAGATCTTCCTCTGTGACACCAGATTATCATCATGAAGTCATGCAAAAAAGATCTTCTTTGGTGGCTGCAGACAGATCAATTGTATCAGGGCCGCCCCTTTGTTTTTCCTCAACCGAACGCAGTACTGACCACAGACGCTTCCCAGATCGGGTGAGGTGGGGGCATTATCTGGGAATGACAGTCCAAGGCCTAGGGCAAGATCACGAAAGCCACTTGCACATAAATGTTCTGGAGATGAGAGCAGTGCTTTATGCATTGCAGGCATTTCAGGACTCTCTTCCCATGGGAACGGTTGCAATTCATACAGACAACATGTCAGTAGTGTGGTATATAAACAAGCAGGGAGGAACCAAATCTTGCCCTCTATGTCGGGAGGCACAACGAGTTTGTCAATGGGCCATCGCTTTTCAACATTTTCTGATAACAACGCACATCCCGGGAAAATCCAACGTGATAGTGGACAAGCTCAGCAGAGCGATTGTAATACCTCACGAGTGGTCCCTGAAACCAGAGGTTGCAGAAGTGATCTTCCAGAAATGGGGCTATCCTTGCTGCGACCTATTTGGCACGTCCATGAATACCAAATGCAGCAACTACTTTGCCCTCATTCCCCCTCCGGGGAAGTCACCAAGGAATGCACTGGTTCACGATTGGCCCCTGGGATTACTCTATGCCTTTTCCCCCTTCCCTCTAATCCCCAAAGTGATTCAGGAAGCCAGATTGTTGAAAAGCACTATGATCTTCATTGCTCCTTACTGGCCTCGTCAAGTTTCGTTCCCTTTCTCTGGACCCATCTGCTGGAGGAACCTTGAATTCTGGATCCAATTCCAGACCACTTGACCCATTCTTCGGGGGAGTTCCATCCATCTGTCCAAACCCTCAAGTTGACAGCATGGCTGCTCCAATTCCGCGCATAGCCAGGTGTTGCCCTTTTTCCCCTGCAGTGAGTCATATTCTCATTTCTTCCATAAACCATCCACGAGGAAATTATACTCCAGTAAGTGGAAAAGATTTTCATGTTGGGCTGCAAAACAGAACAATAGAGCCTTTTACAACTTTCATATCTGCAATTTTAGACTTTCTTACTGAACTGAAAAAACAAGATGATACCTATAATGTGCTGGATACCTTTGCTTAAGCACAAAAAAGTATAAAACAAGCAAAACAGCAGCAAAGGTCTGGCCCCAAATAATCCAACCAGCATGAATATTCAAAGGACATCCAATAATGTTGAGCAGCTCTATTTTATTCAGCACAAGCACTTTCACAATAGCTTCATCAGGTGCATATAAATGAAAGATGTAAAAGACACACTTTATATAGTCATTAATATCACATGACACCAATTAAAGTTTAAAACTTTTTTTAAAAATACAGAGTCAATATAGAAACCCTAATATAACATAATACTAAAATAAAAACAGTTATAAACACAACATATATAAACAATTATAATGCATCCCTGTTTTATCTACGTAAGGTCTCTTTTGTAAAATAGGTTTTAGTGGTACATATTCATTGAGACCATGGCCAAAATTGGCTCTAAGTCTGA
This sequence comes from Protopterus annectens, assembly GCF_019279795.1. Classification (NCBI taxonomy): domain Eukaryota; kingdom Metazoa; phylum Chordata; order Ceratodontiformes; family Protopteridae; genus Protopterus; species Protopterus annectens. Next base: position 1,310,124,192 of record NC_056746.1, on the reverse strand, counting down.
CTATCCACTGTGTCTCTATCTCTTCAGTTCTGGCTCTAATGTCACCACCCCTAATGTTGGTATAATTTCTACGTATCACTGTAAACTTAAAAATGTGTTGTGCATCTGTATTACTAACATGTTTTGCTAAAGCATTCGTGATATTAGATTTCTTTATATTATAAAGATGTTCTCTTATCCTTTCTCTAAGGCTAAGATCCGTTTTGCCTACATAGAATGTACTGCACACACAGCATGTAGCTAAATAAACCACATGACAAGTATCACAGGAGGCTTGAACCCTAATGTTGAAGGATTATTTGGGGCCAGACCTTTTCTGCTGTTTTGCTTGTTTCTTACTGAACTGTTTGAAGAAGGCGCTGCTGCAGCTACCATTAGGGTTCAACTGGCAGCCATTTCTAATTTCCATACTGGAGAAATGGGAGTCCCGATTATGTCTCATAGGTTACATAAGACTTTCCTCAAAGGTACCTTCTTACTCAGACCCCCAATCAGAGAACCCCCCAGTCCCTTGGGATATAAATCTTGTGTTAACTTTGCTAATTTTACCACCCTTTGAGCCCGCATTATCTTGTGATTTGAAATTTTTGTCATGGAAAACTTTCCTTTTAGTAGACATAACCTCTACCAGAAGGGTATCGGAGTTACAAGCTCTCTCTTTTCATCCTCCTTATATCATTTTTCTCAAGGATAGGGTTTCTTTGAGAACTAATCCCTCGCTCCTTCCCAAAGTCTGTTTAGAGAATAATTTGAACCTTTCCATTGAATTGCCAGTCTTTTTTTCCAAACTGTAGCAACAAGGCAGAATATAAATTGCACCAGCTGGATGTTCATAAACAATTATGCTTTTACCTGCACAGGACAAAAGATTTCAGGAAATCCATCCAGCTTTTTGTGTCCTTTTCAGACAAAAAGAAAGGATTGCCAGTTTCCAAGGTAACCTTATCTAAGTGGCTTACTGATTGCATTTCTTTCTGCTACAATAAGCAGGGTAAGGATCTACCAGGAAAGGTAAGAGGACATTCCACTAGGGCAGTCTCAACATCCTCTGCTTTTCGAGCTAGACTTCCTATTGATTCTATGTGTGCAGCCGCAACATGGGTGAGACCTCATAACTTTATCACTCATTACAAAGTAGATGTGGCCTCCTGGAACAGGTCCTCCTTTGGATCCACTGTATTGAAGAGTCTTTTTTCCTGAGCCACCCTAGGATAAAGGTGCTGTCCCAACCAGCAAGAATTATGACAAGATAGGACAACATAACATTAAGAAGTTATGTACTCACCAATTTGTTCTATGTTTGTTGTCCATCTCACCTGTATTATTGCATCCCACCCTCCTTCCCCCAACCTGTATACCTGGAGGAATTGGTGGATAACTGTATACTATGCACATAGTTTTTTGATGGTTTGGAGCCTCTGTTCCTGTCCTTATAAGATATTTATATATATATATATATATATATATATATATATATATATATATATATATATATATATATATATATATATATATATATATATATATTTTTTTTTTTTTGTTTGTTTTTTTGTTTTTTTGTACATATATCTACAAATTTTCTGTGATTGTCTTTCGCTTGCAAACAAGATCTGGAGATTTGGTCCAGAGCATCATGGGGTAGTGATTAGCCTCGAGCCAGTGGAAGCTCTCGAGCTTTAGTATTGGGCCGAGTCGGAGCCGAGAACGGCTCCAAACCCAACCAGCAAGAATATAGGCGAGATGGACAACAAACATAGAATGTTATGGTGAGTACATAACTTCTTATTTTTGCTTTACTCACATGTTGTGATGCATGCCCACCTATACATTATCATTTGTTGCAGGCAGAACTTCTGTTTTTGCTTTACGCACATGTTGTGATGCTGCCCACCTGTACGTCATCATATGTTCCTACTTGCACTTTACATACCTGGATGACCAGGAATGCAGAGGCCAGCTGCTGGCTTAAGAGGATAGTGCACATTTCAGTGCACAGATTGTTCAGAGTGGGCAGATGCATGCTCAGTGCTCTACAAAGGTTGCACAAAGTACAGTATATTCTAAAGGTTTCTGTGAGAGTTTCATTCCAACATCATTTTGCCATTCTTATCTGCATTTTTAAGGAATTTTTTTTGCAGTTACTGTAACAGCTTCCAACCAACTCAACTACATCCAATATTATTTTGTTAAATGCTGTTGTAGGTATTACTTATAACAAGTTAGTTTTAGCCTTTTCTGTATTTTCTTGTCTGCTTTTCTTCTGCTTCCCGATATTCATCATCCAGATTATTTAAATGTTCTGACAATGCTACCTAATAATTATTACAAGTGTATAGTCTGATGAAACCAGCATTTCTTAAAAAAACAAACAAAAAAAAAAAAACAAATGTATTTACAGACAAAAATGGAGGTAATCTGTTTCAACAGGCCTGCTCTGTCTCTTCCTTTTCCCCAAGGTGCTAAGGTTTGTCATAGAAGATACAGTATCATAACATTTTTGTAGCTTTTACTAGAAATCCATTTCCATAGCATTTGTCATTTTGGGAATAACTGATTCCTGTTTAACTTTGTTTGTCCCGATCCACCCCAGGCATGTAAAGACAAGCCAAGAAGAAAGTTCAATAGTGTATCTTATTAAAGTCTTTCTACTGTCATTTGTAATATAGTAATAACAAGCTGATAAATAATTAAGGTTGCCAACCAACTGTGAAAAACCTGGGGCAAAGGTATTAAAGTTAGTATGAGAGCCACATTTTTGGAGGTTGTTATTTATTACTTGTTAAATAGGCAAGTGGTCTGGGGTTTCTCTTTGTTTCTTTTGGAGCATCTGAGCTTGGATTACTAAAGCTTGGCAGCCAACTCTTGTTTATGATGAAGCTGAGTACATGTAAACTCACAGCACATATACTCCAGCTTGTCATAAGTTGAGCAAATGAAATACAACCACATATGCATGTTTCTAGGGGTCTTCAACCTCCATCTGTTCACACACACACACACACACACACACACACACACACACACACACACGCACACACGGCTTTACTTCATTATTCTTTCCCATTGGTCCCTGCACCTCAGAGAAAGAGCAATCAGTGATAGGCAGCGGAAAATCTGTCACAATGTTCTTCGTGTTTCACTGTTGCAGTCATCACACTTGGGTTATCCTGCTGGGGTAGCCGTCAGTTGGCCCGAATACCGGAGGCTTAGTATTTCTGCGTCAGTTGCTGTCGCTCCAGGACTGACGTTAGGTCGTCAGTGGTATACAGTCAGGCAGCCGACGCTATTACATCAGTCTTTCTTGCCAAGGAGCCCGAAGCAGAAGCAGTTTGCACGAGTGCCAGTCAGCTCTTACCTGAGTTTTCATTTCTGAAATTGAAGCTGAAGTCTTCTAAAGCTAAGTATCCCGTTGGGGATCCTTTTTTTTCTTGCTCTAACCGATGTCAGAAAAAGTTAACAATTGTCTTGCCTGTGGAAAGCAAATACCACATCGAGATTTCCATTCTTACTGCGTCACCTGTTTAGGCCCAGACCACGACGTCCCTCGCTGTCAGTTTTGTGCTTTGTTTAACGCCAGAACTCTACGTCATCAGGCCCTTATCGTAGCTAAATACTTTCGCTCTCAGTCTCCGTATTCCGAAATGGCTTCGGTAAGCCATCCAACTACCGATCTTCTGAAAAAACGTAAGGATAAAGACAGAGACAGACCCCACAGGTCCAAAACTGCTGACGACACTTCCGTTAAGCTAGTCGCCAGTTCACTGGTACTCAATGAGGCACTTTCGCAGCCCCTGATGCCTGCTTCTGTGGATTTGCAGGCCGCTACCGAGACCCGTTCGGAGTCCGATGCCGCGAGACTCTTCTTTGACTATGGAACCTGCAGATGTCTCTACCTTGGATGGGTCTGGAGCCTCTGATTAGGCACTGGCTTACGAGGAAGTTCTTCGCACTACAGATATTCGACACAAACCAACTTCTTTCGCGTCTTCAGTTCTTTCCAAAACTACCGAGTTTCTAAGGCCCAGGGTACGAACTACGCCTAAAAAGTCGATGACCCAAGCTCAAGCACCTGCTTCCATGCCTCAGTCTCATTCTCAAATGCTTAAAATGGTGGAAGACCTTATCATGCTGGTTAGGAGAAGCCAGCCTACCCCTTCTAAAATAAAGAGAGACTTGTCCCCAACAGCTTTATCTGACCAGGAGTCCGACGACTGTGAGGTTTCTGATTATGAAGACATGCCCTTGTCTGCTTATGAGGTTTCAGATGCAGAGGAATCCATTCCTTCTGCCTCTCCTCCAGAGGATTTTTGTTTTGATGAAACCCTACATACCATGGAGAACATTTCCATTCGGAATGCCAGGATTATCCTCAGTCCAAAAAGAGACTCAGGGATTTTTTAGGTTTACCACAGCACAGACCCTTAGCTATTCCTCCTATTCTGGATGTTGTGGATGATGTTTTCATGGAATTCAGTTTAACTCCTGATACTCTACCTCCTTCTCCCAGGAAACCTGACAGGTATTTCAGAGTCCCTAACTCACACAAATTTATTTTCAAAAATCCCACTGCTGAACCAGAGATCATCTCCCAAGGACCTAAAAGAATAAAAGCCACCACAGCTAAGAATCCCACCCCTTCAGACAGGGATTCCTGAGCTTTAGATAGATGGGGTAAAAAAGTATACACCTCTGCAACTCTTGCCATTAGAGCATTATATTGTCTGTTCCACATGTTGAAATACCAGCAATATACAGTGGAACTTCTTAAGCAAAAATTATCTACCTTTCCAGTTAGTGCAGAAAATAAAGAATTACAGGAGCTTATGCATTCTGCAAGCCAAGTTACCAAGCATACCCTGCAATGTGGGTTTGACGCCCTAGAAGCATCCTGCAGGGTAGCAGTCACAGGTTCTGTACTTAGAAAGCATGCTTGGCCTAAGGAACAGACCTTGCCAGACCATGTCAAATCAAAATTATTGGACGCACCACTGAACAAAGACAATTTGTTTGGCACCAAGACAGAAGAGGTTGTAAAAAAGATGTAAGAAAAAGCTAAATCTATGCAAACAGTTAAAGACTTTTTGCAAGTCCAGTCTCCAAGATTCAGTAGGCATTGCCCCTCAAAACACTGGTCCTTTCCAGCCCCCTCAAGGCCGGCCCAGACTAGACCTAGGGGAAGCAGACCCCCCAGAGAGCAGTCCCAGGGAATGAAGAGATCTAAGCAATGGAGTACCTCCATTTCTAAAACAGGGAGTTCTAAGCCACCTCCTTATGGCAAGAATTCGCAATGACTTTTCAACTCCACCCCTTACCTCTGCCAACCTGCTTGTGTCCGTAGCAGGAAAACTTGCCTCCCTTGCAAAAAACTGGGCCTCTATCACCAATGACCAATGGGTCCTCAACATAGTGTCCCAGGGGTACAAATTTTATTTCCACACACTGCCAGCCCCAAAAGCGTTCCCAGATCTTCCTCCAAACCAGTGGGCAGAGACACAAAACCAAGTTCATTCCCTGCTCTCCATGAGGGCAATTCAGCCTGTTCTTGCAGACCAGATAGGCCAAGGTTTCTATTCCAGACTTTTCCTGGTACCCAGAAAAGAGGGCACATGGCACCTAATCCTAGATCTATCCATTCTAAACACCTTCCTGGTGATACCAAAATTCAAAATGCTCACCCTCCAGCAGCTTCTTCCTATGCTATCCAAAGATGCTTCATTAGCCACCCTAGACCTAAAAGAGGCGTGTCTGCACATCCCAATCAGAGACTCTTGCAGGAAATATCTACGTTTCAGGGCAGGATCTATGCATTATCAGTTCTCTGCACTTCCCTTTGGCTTATCCACTGCTCTCAGAGTTTTCACAAAATGCCTTGCTCCAGCCATTGCTTTTTGCAGACAAAGAAATATTCAGATTTACCCCTACTTGGACGATTGCCTGATTCAGTCAGACAGTCAGGAAAAGCTGTTGCAGCACCTGACCTTTGTAAAGGACCTACTGACCTCACTGGGGTACACTATAAACGAAAAAAAATCCAAACTAGTCTCCAGTCAGAAAATTGTATTCCTGGGAGCAAGCCTGGACACAGCATCCCAGATGGCATTCCTTACTCCAGAAAAACAAGCCTATCTGACAGGCTACATCTCTCAACTAGCCACCAGAGCCCAGTTATCCGCAAGGAAAATCCTGCAAGCTCTAGAGTTCATGGCTTCCTGCATTCTACTAATTCTGCATGCCAGACTGCATATAAGGAAATTTCATTGGTACTTAAAAAGCCTTTGGTGTCAACATTCTCACCACCGGGAAACTATTATACCTATGATACCTTGAGTAAGGAAAGATTTTCTTTGGTGGGCAGCAGCATGCAACCACAGCAAGGGACTTCCCTTTTCACAACCCCATGCCGCCCAGACCCTAACCACAGACGCATCAGACTATGCCTGGGGTGCACACTTGGACGGCAGGTTCATTCAGGGCTACTGGAGCCCAAATCAAATACATCTGCACATCAACCAAAAGAGATGTTAGCTGTTCAGCATGCTCTGACAGCTTTCAGACCCCTGCTGTCTCTGGGGCCTCCACTAATTAAAACAGACAACATCACAGTAATGTGGTACATCAATAAGCAAGGAGGAACCCACTCTTATCCACTCTGCAGGCTAGCCATGACCCTTTGGCACACGGCTTCAGCCATACAAATTCACCTGCTAGCACAATTCCTGCCAGGCAACCAAAACTCTCTGGCAGATAACTTAAGCAGAAATCTCTTAGACCCACATGAGTGGCAATTAAACCACAACACCTTCAGCTTCGTAATCCAGAATTGGGGTACCCCAAAGATGGACCTATTTGCCTACCACAACAACCACCAGCTCAGCAAATTCTGCACCAGGGAACCTCACAGCAAGGTCTGGAAAGTGGATGTCCTATCCTTCCAATGGGTGAACCTCTCAATCTATGTTGTCCCCCTTTACCTCTTCTTACAAGAGTATTACTCAAAATAAGGGAGGAAAAAGCAAGGGCAGTCCTGATTGCCCCAGACTGGCCATGCCAACACTGGTACCCACTACTGTGCAGTCTGTCACAGTTGCCTCCATGGCACCTCCCTCATATTCCATCTCTCCTGACCTAGCAGAAGTGAGAGTTCTTGCATCCACAATTGCAGACCCTGAACCTGGCAGCCTGGCTTATTCCTTGACCTCTCCTTCAGTGGCCATCCTAAGCAAGCAAATCCTGGACGTTATACATGAAGCCAGACGTCCCAGCACTAGAAAATCCTATTCTGACAAGTGGAAAAGGTATTGCTCCTGGATCCAGGCTAAAGGAGCTGAACCAGCACAGCCCTCCTTACCTCTCATCCTGGATTACCTACCAGACCTACTTCACAGGGGCCTATCCTACTCTTCTATTAAAATTCATGCCTCTGCCATCTCTGCTCATTACAGCACAGAGCCACCTCTCTTTTCTCACCCTCTCATCAAGCAGTTCCGTAGAGGGGCTAACAACTTAAGGCTGCACAGAAGAGCCCCTACTCCTGCTTGGGACCTTAGCTTTGTGTTGGAAAAGCTCACGCTACCCCCCATTGAGCCTGCAGCTTCAGCAGAGTTGAAATTCCTCTCTTGGAAAACAGCCTTGCTTCTGGCCATCACTTCAGCTAGAAGAGTGTCTGAGCTACAAGCACTCATGACTGTGGAACCCTTCATTTATTTTCATGCTGACAGGGTCTCCCTCAGTACTAACCCAACTTTCATGCCTAAAGTGGTGTCCAGTGTGGCTCTCAACCAATTTATTCATTTGCCCACCTTTTTCCCTAAATCTCAAAATAAGGGGGAAAGGATCCTGCACTCTTTAGATGTGCACAGACAGCTCAGATTCTACCTGGATAGGACTAAGCCCTTTAGGAAAACTGACCAGTTACTAGTTAGCTTTGCAGCAGGGGCAGAGGGCAAGGCCATATCAAAACAAACCATTTCCAAGTGGATAGCACACTGTATCCATTTCTGTTACAAACACCACAGGAAACCTCCCCCACAGGGGGTCAAAACACATTCCACTAGGGCAACTTCCACCTCTGCAGCTTTTCTCAGAGAGGTCCCTACCAGGGACATCCTGGAGGCTGCAACATGGAGTTCTGTTCTACCTTCACCAAGCCTTACCACCTGCCTATCTTTTCTAAATCCAGGGCAGGCTTTGCAACCGCAGTCCTGCAGGACATACTAGCCAGCCCCAACTCTTCTTGACTGCCTCCACCCATTACTTCAGCTTTGGGAATCAACCCAAGTGCGATTACTGCAACAGTGAAACACGAAGAACATAGTACAGTTATGTACACTTACCATAAATGTAGATGTTTAAGTGTATTCACTGTTGCAGTCCTGGTTTACCACCCTCCATCCCCCTTGTCTCTTTCTCTCTCTCTCTTCCTCACTCATTACAGTGCTTTTTTGGTATTTACCTTCTACTGGCGGTGTTATTCCACTATGACCTAGCTCCCTGTTTGGGGGCTCCTGACATTTGGGGCAAGAAAAACTGATGTAATGGCATTGGCTGCCTGATTTTATACCACTGACAACCTGATGTCAGTCCTGGAGCGACAGGAACTGACGCAGAAATACTAAGCCTCTGGTATTCGGGCTGACTGAGGGCTACCCCTGGCAGGATAACCCAAGTGTGATGACTGCAACAGTGAATTCACTCGAACGTCTACATTTATGGTAAGCGTACACAACTATACTTTCTTTCTCCAGGAGGCTGAGAGAGAGACTGTACAACCCAGTAGACACTAACATAAGAGTACTAAGATCTCATTCATATGTGCACCAAAAATATGAGCCCCAGTAGTCTGGGTATGCAGCTGTAAGGAGTGATGTGATCCCCACACATCCTTTACACAGACACACGCACACGCACACACACACACACACACACACACACACACACACACACACACACACACACACACTTTGAATATTTGTTCACACATAAAATGTGTATACACAGACATACAGACATATGTAGACCATACCACTCAACTGTACAGATTTTTGCAGAATGTCCAGATATTTGCCTCCTATTTTTGGTCCATTTTTTCACAAAATTGTGTTTTTTTAGCAAATCATTAAAGACTTGTGTCAGAAAATAATGGCAGACATTTTAATTTCGGACTTCATACCCTTCAGAAAGTTCATATTAATGCAAAACCTGTTCTGTCAACTTTATAAGAGCAATATTTAAAAAAAATATCCCTAGGCTTTGTCCAGATTTCTTGCTCTGAGAGGTTGAGAGGTATGAATTAGGCACACATGCTCTCACACGCCCACACACAGTACTGTGTTTGCAGGTGATATTGTCCTCTTAGTATTAAATGACTGGTTTGATGATGAGTGTCAAGGAAAGATAAAAATCAACACATCCAATTCAGAAGTTATGTGTCTATCCCAGAAAAGAACAGATTACTCTCTGTAAGTAAAGGACTGCAGCTACCTCAGGCAAAGGTATTCAAGCATCTCGGCCTTTATTCATAAGTGAAAGTAAAGAGGGTCAAGAGTTTAGCCAGCAGATAAGTGCAGAGGCAGTAGCATTACAGTTGCTGGTCCATACTTGGGTGGTAAAGTGAAATCTAAGTCACCGGATGAAAGTTTCAGTTTACTAGTGCAGGACTAAAGGTCGAGTGGAGTGAAGCTGTCCTGGTTGCCGGCTGTTAAAGACCACAATCACCACTGTAGAGGCATGTGTCAGTCATTTCCTGTATATAATCAGTTTAGTTGGGCAGCAGTATCAGCAGTCATTTAAGCTGTTTAAATAATTTTCTTGCAGAGTGTGTGTGTGTGTGTGTTCTGTGTTAGCAATTGTAGGAAGGAGGTGGTGTAGCAATTTATACAATTTCTGAGAGAGTTATTATGTAATTAGAAGCATAACTGGAAGATTTTTTTCTCCTTGGTTCTCAGCTGTGGAGGATTTTTTTTGTTCATCATCTCCTCAAGTCTTGTTAGTGGGGGACTTGGGGGATTTCACATTATGACAACTGACTACTAACGCTATCTACAGCTGTGTAGTTGTGTGATAGTGTATATCCGCATCCTGACCTGTGGTCATAAGCTTTGGATAGTGACTGAAGGATGATATCACAAATATAGGTGGCAGGAAGGAGGTTCCTTCAGAGTGTAGCCTGGCCCACTTTCCATGAGAGAAAGTGAGACATTTAGATGTTTGGGAGCATCTCAGTGTACACCTAGTGTTGTTCAGTGTTGGGAGGAGTCAATTGAGGTGGTTTGAGTGACAATATAGCTCACACACACACACAGACACACACACACACACACACACACACACACACACACACACACACACACACACACACACACACACAAACTGCAAGCAAATCATTTAAGCAACTTAAATGACTAGTGGTACTGAACTGTGCTGGTGAAGCAAGTACCTACTTCATAGGACAAAGCTGTCTATCAGTTGGCCCGACTCTCTGTCATTACCAGTGGCCATGAACGTTAGGCAGTGATTGAAAAGATGATGTCATTGATATAAGTGGCAGAAATAAGGTTCCTTTGCAGGGTAGCTGGTCTTAATTTTTTCATAGTAGAGTGAAGACTTCAGTAATTAGGGAGGATCTGGTAGAACAGCTTCTGCTTTTCCTTATTAAGAGGAGTCATTTGAGGTGTTTTGAGAACCTTAGGAGGATGCCATTAAGTGCTGCTTAAAGGATTTATGTAGTTATGGTCTACTGCAAGGAAGCCCTAAGGCACACCAATGATACACTGGAGGAATAGTATCTCAGCTTGCCTAGGATCATCAAGGTTCCACAAAATAAGCTAAAGACTGCCATTGGGGATAGAGAAACAGCCTTCTCTAAGATAAAAGTAATTTTGAAAAAGAGCGGAGAGGTAGATAGACAGTGTAGTGTAGATAGTCAATCAGCATTTTTGGGAAGGAGGCAAGTATCCAGGGAAACCTATATAAATACAGAAAGAACATATCGCACAGACAGTGGTGGGATCAGGACTGAACTCTAGATCTGTAAGTTGGGGATCTTATTACTGAGGTGAAATGCTTTGTAAGAAAGGTAAGTTTCTTTGTTTTGAAAAATGAAGTCCTGTACTTGGATAAACTACGATAGTCTCAGTTGAGTGTAAATTGCAAAGCTGGCTTACATTTATGTGACAATTGCAAACATGCATTTTTTTGTTTATTGCTCTTATTAATTACAACTAGATTGTCCTCACTGACAACATTTCAGTCTGCATAGAAGCATTGCAACCTGCTAACTAATTTTAAATCAACAGTTCTGTGTAAGCTTTCACACATATTAGATACCTTAATTTGGTCTCTTTATTGTATTTTTTTGTTTTTCTTTATTTGTTTGGCACTCCTGTGGTGTTAGGGGACCATAAGGTGTCTAGCCACATACATACTTAAATGGTTTTGCTTTCTTTCTCCTGTACTTAATTGTGTAGATTATGACACATCAGAATACACAATAGCAAGTGCCATACTCATGTGCGACATGGGCTGAGACTGTGATGTAGGGACATATAACAGTTGCCTCCCATTTAGAGTTATTTGGTCAGAGCATTTTTCCTGAAGTGAGTAATGTTTCCTGATGACAGAATAAAAAGGCATACCTCTCGTAGTTTTGCCTAATGATTTTGCCCTGCCCTCATAAGATTTTTTTCGATTTTCTGTAATTCAGTCAGTAATGCTGAACATTAGGGTTATATACTTCTCATCATTCACAAAGTACACATTCATTTGAAACCTTCTCTTAGAGTGATATTTAAAAATAATCCCTGATTTTGGGCCTTTGCCCTCTTCCCACCAATAATTTTGTCTTTGTACAGAATTATTAAGCCAAGACATTGAGAGGTATGGAAGAAATGATGTAGTGGAGAGCAACATGTTTTGTGTCAATGTTCAGCTTCTGTAAAATTCTAATGTGTGGCATTGCTGATTGGTAATTTACCAGAGAATTAAAACATTATTGACTTTGTCCAAAATTCTGTAGTAAAGACCATGAGAGGTGTGGAATAAGGAGTGTAGCAACTGCCAAGAATTCCAGGTTTTCTTCTGAACAGTAAGAAGTGTAAAACTCCAATGTTTGGCATTGCTGACTGGTGATTTACCACAGAATCAAAAGTTGGGTGAGGGACAGGGTAAAAACAAGAGACAGATCTCCTGCAAAATTCTACACAGTTGAGAAACTTGGTCCTAGCTGTCACTAGCAGCAGCCGTCAGGTAACTGAAGGGTTCAGCCTCAAATTGGAGCCACCATACTTAATTGACAGCCTCATTGGGATGTCAGTTAAGTTGTTATCGTCCATTCCTCGCCCATGCCTGCGGAGACTAAAAACTATGTGTCCTAATCTATGCAGTCGCCATTCTCACATCCCAAGGCAGGCAAGCCATACATGATAACTCTACTGCAGGTTTGTGTCTACCCATCCAATCATCGAGACAAGCCTTAAAGATAGCCAAAGTAGTACTTTGACCTATAGCGGTAACTTATTCTATAAATATGTTTTGTTAGGAACTTATCCCTCCATTGATCCTTGTTTATTTGTTGATAGAGATTTAGTTACTACTTTCAGGTATGTGCAGAGCTACTGTTTTTAGAGATGTTTTACAAGCACTAGAGTATGTAGTGCTGTTTAGTTATACTGCAGTCCTAGTTGTGAAACTTCTTATATTCTGTTTCTAAGTAAGTAAATACTTATACAGGCTGAGTAGTGGACTTTGGAAAACAGAGGCAAAAACAGTCAGGAGTCATTATCTGTACAACTCCAGCAGTCAGAATCTCTCCGTGTGTTGTACCATGTAATGTGAATAACCACACATGCTTCTGGACCTATGCCCATGCCTTCAGTGCACTGCAGTGACCCCGTCCCATCAGATGCCAGCAGGTCAACTACATTGCTCCATGACCTACAGCAAGTGTTTTGTAATGCTGCTTCCCTCCATCTCTTATTTCAGAAAAGACAAGCAGGATGCTGGTCAGTCAGTGTTTCCCTTCCTTCATTGACCAGTTGTGCTAACTGAATCCTAGTTACTGGTATTGACAGGTATCGGTCCTATGCACCAGCAGGAATGCAGCAGTAAAGCACTTAAACATCTTCTTGATGGTGTTCCCCAAGATGCAGTATTCCTTTGTGTATCCTTCCTTGTTATGGCAGCTGTTAGTGCACAATGTCATTGTTATAACACCTTTTTGGATATGCACCAAACATTAATACTATAGCTGATGCAAAATAAATTCTAAAAATGTAAGTTAATTGTTACAGATGGTACTAGAATACTGCTCCACTGCTATTATTTGCCACCTAGGAAGAGGCACACTGCTTATGCAGTCAGACTAGACTTCACTGTCAGAATTAGATAAAACAGCCAGATAAAGATACAGGAATGCTAGTTTCTGGGTGTGGAACTTGTATGATAATAGATGTACCATTGCTTGTCTTTTTTTTTTTCTTTTTCCTGTGCAAGTTTAGTGAGGGAGTCCTATTCTAGTTCTGCAGTCTTTTGCTTCCTTTGAATCACTTGTAATGAAATAATTTTACTCTTTAAATTTTCCTATTTTGCATGCAAGGTGTGCCAGGGAAGTTACAAATTTGGTTAATTGCTGAAGATCTTTGGCATGGCCTGCAGATTTACTGAAGTAAAAGGATTAGTCTGATTCTGCAGCAATACCAGGTCACATCGAAAAATATCAGTCTTGGCAGAAGGCCAGCACTCATTGTGCTAGAAGACAGTGCTAATTATTCCCACTAAGTGAAATATGACTCATAGCTTAAATGTAGTCAGCTAGAGTTTATCTGCAGTCACTAAAATACAAAGCAATTGCATAATTTGTATATTATTTATTTATTTTACATTTGTTGACCGGGATAGTCTAACTGGATATATGTCCATTTTCAGTAGAGTCCCAGGGAAAAAAGCTCCACATAAAACAGATAAAGAAACAGAACATTAAAATCTCAGTTACAGAACATTAAAGTTACAGATAGCATGTCAGACAAAAACAGGTGTTACAAGGTAATTAGCATACATGATGGAATACAGTAGAACAAACATGAGTTAAGATAGCCCCAATTTTTGTTTTCTTTTTTTTAGGTAAACACTGCATAAAGAAAGTATTCAGAAGGATATGGTCGATTCCCAGCTCAAGGTTAACAGTAAGGAACATGAGAACAGACTAGTTAAAAACATGATTGGGAGAGTCAGTGGAGGGGCAGAAACTCATGAAAGAGACAGAGAGATGTCCATTCTGTCTTTCTTGGTTACAATAAGTACAACCAGAAGGTAGAGGCCTTAAAGTGGCAATAAAGTGAGTAATAGCGTAGTAAAAACTGGTAATGATGAAAATAGACAGAGAAAGTCTTAGTCAGGGTTAGTAGAGGGACATAGCCAGTGGCTTGTAAGGTATGATTTTAGTTCTTTTTGAAAAGTGCAGTCAGCAGAAGACAGAGATGTAAGTTCACTAGGAAATAGGTTCCAACTTTTTCCCCACAGCATTAGAGAAAAGGGAATCTTCTGCTTTATTGTTGGGTTTGTGTCCGAATACAAGAAGTTTATTAGCTGAGCGTAGATTTGAAAGATTTTTATATGGGCTGATTAGGCTTGTGAGAATTGGTGTTTTATCTGGGTGATAAAGGGTTTAATGGGCAATAATCAGTTGATGAAATAAAATTTGATTATGCAATTCCAGCCAACCCAGTTGATTCAGATTTTGGCAGTGGTGGGTTTTAAAAGGGGAGCTGGTGGCAAATCTGGCAATATTATTGTAGGAAATTGCCAGCTTGTGGAGGTTGCTTTTGGATAGATTTGTATATATAGGAGAGGCATAAAAGAGAGTTGAGTTGAGGTGGGTGTGGGCAATAGTAGTTCTAGCTATGGGAGTAAGGAAGGGCTTAATTTTATAGAGGGAGCCTAGTTTTCGGTTAACTGATTTTATTGTGGTGTTGATATGAGTATCATAATTAAGGCTGTGGTCAATAGTTACTCCTAAGAGTTTGGTGGTAGTGTCAGGAGATATGACTGTACCATTTTTAGATTTGATAGAGAAGTGAAGTGGGGTGGACTTTTGTGAAGTTGTAAACAGAGATAGTTTTGTCTTTTTGGGGTTAAGGAGAAGACACCACTGTAGAAACCATTCTTCTAAAAGCTCAAATGTATTTTGGGTGAGGGAATGCAGTTCAGAAAGCCCTGTGGCTGAGGATATTAATGTGGAGTCGTCAGCGTATTGTATTGTTACAGCTTGGGGAATACTAATAGATAGATTGTTTATAAAGATAGAGAATAGAAGGGGGCCCAAAATAAATCCTTGAGGTACACCAAGGGTGACAGGTAGGTGGGAGGATATAGTGTTTTCCCAAAGCACTGCCTGTTGCCTGTTGTCTAGGTAGGAGTTGAACCACTGTAGTGCTTGAGTATCAAATGAGAGGGACTTAAGAATATTCAACAGTAGCTGATGGTTAACCATGTCGAATGCTTTTGAAAGATCAATAAAGATAGCAGAGGACAGGGTGTTACTGTTGGGATTTTTGTTAATGTGGTCAGAGAAGGAAAGGAGGGCAGTAGTGGTGCTATGGAAAGGTCGAAAGCCATGCTGAGAGCTGGCTAATAGGCTGTTTTGGAGAAAGTGGTCTAATAGTTGGCGGTGGATGCATTTTTCCATAATTTTAGCAATGGTAGAGAGTAGGGCAATTGGACGAAAGTTGGAAAGTTCTGTGGAGTTGCCTCCTTTATGTAGTGGGATGATATGTGAGACTTTCCAGATGGCTGGGATCGTACCTTCATTAATGGTTTTATTTATTATGATAGAGATAAGATAAGCAATAACTTTAGCTGGTATTTGAAGGTATTTCAAAGGTAAGAGGTCAGCTGAGGGGGTAGAGTGTTTGAGTTTTTGAAGGAGGGTACAGATAAGGGATGTGGGGACAGGGTGGAGTTTGAAAGTGGGTGGTGAGGTGTATGAGGAGGAGGGTAGATTAGAGGATGTATGAGGTAGAGAGTTAGCAAGTGACTGGATAGCTTCAGTAAAGAAATTATTGAAGGAGTCAGCAATTTGTTTTGGAGTGTCATGGGTAATTCCAGATGGACTTGGTGTTTTCAAGTTGCCTGGATACAGGAGTCTATTGATACCTGACCAGAATTTCTGTGGACTTTGATGGTTGGTTTGTTGAAGTTGGAAGAAGAAGTTTTTTTTTGTCTGATAGTATTGATGCTTTAGTAGAGTTTCTTAGTTGTTTAAATTTTAAGTGATCAGATGGGTCTTTAGAGATACTCCATTTGGCTCAGAATTTGTTTCTTAGCAAAATGTTTTGCTTAGTTTCCTTGCTATGGCGCTGTTTTGATATTGTCCCTGAGAGTACAAGAAGGGGTTATGGTAGTCTAGGATTTCAAGAAATTTGGAATTGAAGTATGCCACTGCTTCCTTAAGTTGGAGGTGCTTTAGTGGTGACCAGTTGCATGCACTCAGTTCATTTAGGAAGTGTTCAGGGTTGAAATGTTTATTTGAGCGAGTAGTTCTAAAAGTTATAGGGCAGGGTGTATTACTCTTTTGCCGAATTATATAAGTTAGAGAGTGATCACTAATGTCATCTGGCAGGATGCCTGCATTATAGGTTATGGACTGAGTATTTATAAGGATCCAATCTAGGCTGGTTTCTTTGTTGGTGGGTTTATGGATTTGGGTAGGTGAGGTGATAGTTTGGGAAAAGCCATGTAGATTCATGTGGTTAGTTGGGTAATCAGAATTACAGGTATTCCAGTCCATATTAAAGTCGCCTAGCACAATGGTTTCTTGTGGATAGTTAGTGGATAGCCAGCTAAGGATATTTTCTAGGTAGTTGATGTTATTACCTGGAGGAAGATATGAGCATAAAATGAAGATAGACTTGCAAGTATTTAATTGTAGTTTAGTGATAAGAATTTCAGAATTGGTATTGGATGGTGGCTGAGCATCTAGTAATGTAAGTTGGAGCCCTGCTTTGTATATTAAGGCTATGTACGCCCCCGCCCTTCTTGTTAAAGTGATCCACTCTTAAAATACTATATCCTGGAGGGGTAATTTCATAGTCTTGGGCTGATGATTTTAACCATGTTTCGGTCAAGCAAAGACTGTCAAAGTCATGTACATCCAGTAGGGCATGAAGGTGAGTAACTTTATTATTCACACTTCGTATATTTAAGTGAGCTATGAAGAGGGAGTTATGAGGCCTTGTAGGGGTGTGACGGGGAGAGGGAAATATTTACCTGGGTAAGCAGGACTAATATTGGTAGGGCCAGGATTGGGATGTATGTCACCATCTAGTAGGAGGTGTAGGTGTAGCCTGTATTTGTGGATTAGAGAAGGAATTCAGTATGTTATGTCCTCTCTTGACTTGGTGGTGTTTATAGGTAATATGGGTGGACTCTGTGATACTTTGGGAGGAAGTAGTTGGTTGTAGATGTTATGTTTATATGTATAAGGGTGGCTGATAGAGCTGGAAGGGATGTTTGTTTTGTGGGCTGGTTGAAGCTAGAATAACTAAGATGTTCATAGGCAGTTAGTGTATAGGGAAGGAAAAGGAAAGGAAGAATTGAGAACAGAAGGAGGGGTTTGAGGTAAGTTGATATAGGTGAAATAGGTGTAGTGCTGAAGATGTAGAGGGAGGAGGGTGAAAAGGTGAAATGTGTGATGAATTAGGAGGAGTGACTTAGTAGAAGGAGTGCCTTAATGAGTCGTGGGATAGGATACGATAACTGGGCAAGTGGGAGTGGTTAGAGAGCTGTAAGGTCAGCTGCAGTGGGGGTGGATGGGATTTGGGGGTATGGTAGGGAGCGTATTGAGCCCGCAAGGCGAAAGGAGCGGGTAGAGCCAGGTGAAGGAAGAAAACCTGAGAAAAACAATCAGTGGAATTCTGACTGCTAGAGGTAAGTTTGGTGGAGGTAGGTAAAGGAGGTAATAGAGGTAATGATAGTCTGAGACGCTCTAGGGACCGAAACCTTGTCACTGCAATAAACAGGACTTGCTGGAGGGATAGATTCCTGTCCCAGAGACTTCCCATACTCTGGAGCAAGCTACCCATCTATGTCAAGCAAAGTTCCTCATTAACACTCTTCAAGAAAAATCTTGGTGAGTGGATAGGAAATAGGAAATACACCCCGGGGATCACTTCTGTGGCTCTGCTCAACAGGGGCACAGGAAATTAACTTTCTTGGGTTGGCATAAGCTGGTGAACTTTGTTGGCTAGCCTTACTTAGGCCCTTGGGCCGATAGCCTAGTACCTACCTATGAACCTATGAGTAGGTTGGGTAGTTAAAGAGAATTATAGTGAATTTGGAAGGGTAAAGTGGGACTGCAATGTAACTAGTAAGGTAAAAGCTAGTAACCTAACAGATTCTACTTTGAAGCTGTAGGCTAGATGAGAAAGGAAAAGGGTGCCATCTAGTGGGCAAAACTATACTGCTACAGTAGCTCCTGGAGGGAAAAAGTGGATCTAGGAATAGGGGTGGGAAAAAGTGAAGTCAAGTGCAGAGGCTACGAGAGGAAGGGGCGAAGGTAGAGAAGTACAGAGGAGTATGGCTGCTGGCTATCCTGGCAGGGAAGGGTAAGTTTTATACCTAATTAGTTTAGACAAACTATCTTTTACATACAGCAACAAACATACTTTCTGGCTTCCTTGAGGGGATGAGTTCGGGGAGAAGTTACCCTCTATTCCTTGTTGTTAGGAAGATACAGCAGGTACTATATAAAAGTAAGGAATCAAGGTCATCAGGTAGGGCAGGTTTTCAACCCTAATGCAGGACAGGCAACTTGCCAGGCTGGGTAGACAAAGGAAGAAAGAAGACAAAGTAGTGAAGAAAACATTAAGTTAGCAGCTGAGCCAAATAAAAAAGGTCCTAGTCAGATAAACAATACCAGACAATACACTCTATAATCACTTAGCTGAGCAGCAGGAGTATGCAATGAAAATATGGTAGAATAGGCCACATAGATTCAATATCACTATTTAGGAAACTTAGGTAAAGTACTAGCCTAATTCAACAAAAGACCACTACTACATAGTTCTTAAACTTCAAAATACATAGGGAGTAGTGAGGCTTCTCCATTAAGCTAAGTAACCTTACAATAACTCACAACAACATTATATTCTCTGGGCTGATGTAGAATAATGTTGATCTAGGAGATAGTACTACGTTTGTACAACACTAAGCAACAACACAGTCTTACTAGTTTAGCATGAATTAAGCACTGTCCAAATCGCTAAGAATGCGGTGTTATGACTGTAGTAATAATGCTTTATTCAGAAACTGTCTTAAAGTTAAAACCCTAGTTTAAGCTGGCGTTTTCTGTGAACATGCATAACAACTATGCTGGAAAGTGGCTATGGGACTACCTTAAGGTAGGTAAGTCAGCATTCAACAGCTCCACGTGTACCACGCTTAGCCAAATGGTTGTTTATGGCGAGAAGCTAGACCCGCACATTTAAGTTAACAGATAGAGCATATATGGCTGTACACGTATATGTTTGTGTGGAGATGTTAAGTGCTTTACAGATTTGAAAATATTTCTACTTTTTTTTCTCTATAACTAATAATACATTGGGGCAGCTAAAGCTCCATGTACTACAAGGCATTATGATTGTTACTGAGAATCTTGACATCCATTTCTTTAACGCACAAGTTAATCCCTTGAGAACTCTGTTTTTACTGCATCTGGGGTGGTACAGCAATAAGGGAGTATTGGTATGGTTAGGGGGCTCTGGCCCATTACCGTGTCTAGGGCCCTATTTGACCATGATCCAGTTCTGGCTCTGTTCAGTAAATTTCAGCATTGAACAGCATGTGCATTGATAACATTTGTAACTGAGGTCACTCAGCCCCGCAGAAACAAGAATACTTAGTTTGTTTGGAAAGGTGGTATGAACCCGAAGTTGGAATATCTGCCTCCTACTCCGAGGTGCAAAGGGCTTCACCCCTATAAAATATATAAGCTAGTCATATGAAGAAATAAAAAAAATGTTCATTTTTGTCTCTTTCAAAAAATTGGTTTTGTTGTACTTTGTTTTAGTCACTGCGTTTTATTACAGTGTTACTAACTCATAAAATGACTCACTACAGTCTGGATTACTAAATTAAGCAGGAGGCTCTCAACACCATATAAGCAGGAGGCTCGCACAAACGCAGGAGGCTCACACACCACATAAGCAGGAGGCTGTCACACCACATAAGCAGGAGGTCGCACACCACATAAGCAGGAGGCTTGCACACCACATAAGCAGGAGGCTTGCACACCACATAAGCAGGAGACTGTCACACCACATAAGCAGGAGGTTAACACACCATCTAAACAGGAGGCTGGGGCACCACATAAGCAGGAGGCTCAGACACCATATAA
This sequence comes from Protopterus annectens, assembly GCF_019279795.1. Lineage (NCBI taxonomy): Eukaryota > Metazoa > Chordata > Ceratodontiformes > Protopteridae > Protopterus > Protopterus annectens. The sequence goes on along the minus strand of NC_056746.1, from coordinate 1,310,103,806 downwards.
GTAGGAGGTTCACACACCATATAAGCAGGAGGCTCGTCCAACATATAAGCAGTAGTCTCGCCCAACATATAAGCAGTAGTCTCAGACACCATATATGCAGGAGGCTGCCACACAATACTCTGGTCTTCTTTATACCCTTAGTGAGTCAAGCTGATAAGAGTTCTGCAAAGTGAACCTCAGCCTATTTGTTTTTACCACCAGCTTGTCTTTGAGATCCAGGCATAGGCTTGCTGTTTTTGCTAATCATGACATGGCTGTACATATTAATATTAACTTGTAATGCATTGTTTATTTTTAAAGATGCTGAAATGCTGGCCTAGATTCACAGAAAGCTGTTGCTTGTCACATATATGTGAAATGCGTTTAATTTAGGAAGGGAAGACGTCTCCCCTTTTTCTGGTAGCAGTACTATTGACATTAAGTGCTAATTTGGCTCTAGCTTCTGTAGCTATTTTATTTACATTGTTAGAAGGATTTATTTTTCATCTGTAGGATTTCTCAGTCTACTGCCTGCCATAGTAAAATGACAAATGAGCCATTCACCATTGTCCTAGACAGTTGCGGGACCTGTCAGGTAGGCTTAGAGAGTTTGAAAACTGAATACATTTTTTAAAGAAGATATGCCCATTTATCTTGGCTTTGCATGTGTTTACTTCCAATTAGCTGAAATTTCCACTGAAAAAAATGAATAAAATAAAATAGTAATAACATAGGTGTAGTAGAGCTGGAAACCTTTCAAGAAATTAAAACAATGTTACATATTTGTGATGCTGCTGGGATGTTGTGAACTTTCAGCAGTTCTACAGCAAGATATTTGTCCTTATGAAATTTAGTTTGAGTTGGGTTGGTGGTACAGGTGGCTGTGGGAGAGGTGCAGACTAGAAGTGTGCCTGAAGGAAAAGTTTACCTGACTAAATGCTGATTCACCATGCTGTTCTGTACAAGTCAGCATTTTGGTAGTGTGCTAAAAAAATGTATGAGAAGGTGCATAAATGGAAAATATGTACCTTGATTCTGCAAAGAAGGTTGTTGGAATGTGTAGCTAGTTCCGTAGTGTAAGTGCAAAGAATGAAGACTGTGATAATTTAAGTAGAGGAATCGAGTGCAGAACTGAGACCACAATGTGAGTAAGAGAGTGACCGTACAAAAATTCGGTTCCAAGGTATGAAAAGTAAAGTTGATTGCCTTAATGCAGCAGTGGATCGGGTAGGGATAGTTGAAAAGGCAAGAAGGCTTTTCTGTTGGTTAGGATTGATTATAGAGTGGGAAATAATAGCAATGTTCTTGAATATATGAGTAATCTGGAGCTGTGGTTACTGGTATTGTCAGTAATGTAGTGTGGAGAAAGAGTCATTAGAGACTGTCGTGGCATTAGGAAATGGAAAGAATTTTAGCATTGGTTTGAGCAATGTTAATCTGCCATTTGAAGGGATTCTAATTGGAACAAACAGAAACATATTATAGTAGGGACATTTTAAGCACTCAACCCCTGTGCTTCACAGCTCCAGGTGAGGTCCGTTGCCAGTGGAGGAGTAGGACTCTTCAGCTGCAGGTACTTGAGTAGTTGCTCCACGAGTCCTAGGGTTACCACCTATTCCACTTTGCAAGGGGCAGTCCCTCTTGGGGCAGTTGTGTCCTGCAAAAAAATTGTAAAAATGGCAAATGTCCTGAGATATTAGGGCAAAAGTATTTCCTATGTTTTATGTAATTGTTGCATAAAACACTTATTCTCTATCTGAAACACCTAAATGTTATAAGAAACAGAATAAGCAACTAAAATGGTACAAGAATAAGCTTGTATTTAGGCAAAAAAGTGAAGTTCTGTCCCTTGTACTGTCCGTGGGTATGTTTTGGCCTGCAAAATCTGATGTTTGTTCCACAATTGTCCCACTCTGGGCATTTGAAAAGGTGGCAGCCCTATCCACGACCCATTTTTCTGTTTAATTTTTTAAGTAAAGGAATGCAGTGATTCTTTACTTAAAAAGGTAAATAAAAAAATGACTAAATGAATGATCCATTCATCTGTTGTTGAAAGCAGCCACAGCTGTGATGTGGTATGAGGGATGCCAGTGCGATGGTACACTTAACCAATCAATTCACAAGCTTTCTGCTCTTTGAAAGACTGTGAATATTAAAAGTAGTGGGATAATTGCTGTTAATATGAGACGTGTTGTCAGAAAGAGGAATCCAACATCATCAATGGACAGCTTTGTAGGATGACTGGGCGAGACTCTATATGCAAACAGGTGAGTCTCCAAATATGTCCATCATCTTTGCAACACTGCTGTGTATTGCCTACAACTACAGTATTTTGTGTGTTGTATGACTGTTTATAAAGCATCCAGACCTGAACTAATGGAATCTGGTACACTGCACTGATGACAAATGCAGTCTGTATGTGCCATCTTCCAAAATGGCCCTTCTAATCAACTTTTAGTTGGGATGTAAGAATCAACCACAAAGAATGTGTAACATTTGATCAAGTAATACTCTGATATTAAAATTAGAGAAATCTGAGTAACTGGCCCAGATACTTAGAAGTGAGGTGTGTTAATGTAAATTCTCCCAGGTTTACATTGAAAATGACAAAGAGATTAAAATATGTCATGTGCATCCTGCAAACTGTATCACTTCTACTGTCACCTGCTTTTGTTGTGACACACAGGTGCAGACAATGTCATCATAATCCTTAGTAGTAGAATTCACATTCTAAGCTCCCTAAGCTTCTCAGTCTGAACCAGAGTACAGAGTTCTTCACAATGTGTCTGTTTTCTCATAGAAAGATGAAATGGCTGTATTAAACACGTTATTTTAAGTTTATACTAGTCAGGTGCAGACCATAGTGCAAATTAAGGTCTCACAAGTGTTCTTTGTAAATGCCACCAGTAGGCAAAGCACCATAAAAGTAACCAGAATATTTGTCAAATTCCCATACATAAGATTAAATTGGTCATTTCCCATGAAAAAATTATAGACGTTTTTCATCTCTTTTCAGCCCCTGCAGCTGCTGTTCCAATGATAGAGAACTATAGGTAAATAACTGCACCCCCATTACCAACTACAGTAAAACCCTTCATAGTTTAAAATTACCATTTTTTTGATTAGTGGAACATTTGGGAGGGGTGGTTGGGGAGAATGTTAGTCTGAATGAGCAGGTAAAAGCTAGAATCAGAGGGCTGGAGCTAACTGCCACAGAGTATCAGGGGTAGTGTGTGACCGAAGAATGCCAAAGAAGCTGAAAGGTAAGGTGTAAAGAGCAGTGGTGCGACTAGTGCTACTGTATGTTACAGAAATCTGGTAATTGAAGGCAGTGCAGTTAAGGAAGCTAGGAGTGATGAAAATGAAGTGCATGAAATGGGTGGTAGGATGTATGCTGTGGGACAGATGAAGACACGAGGACAATAGAGCAGAAAGCCCAAGTAGCTCCAGTTGCAGAGAAGGTCAAAGAGAAAAGTTTATAGTGGTTCAGGCGCATGTGTGGAAAAGCAGAAGACAGTTTGGTGATAGGCACAATTCTGTCTTAGGGATTAACTTTCGAACCTAAGCTTATTTCCCTAAGACAACATGAACTCACTGCATTGTTTCTATGCACAATTACCCTGAACTTGCTTGCAGGTAGCCTCTCACTGCAAAAATGTGTTGCTTAATGTACTCTTCCCTTCCTGTCCAGTGCCACTACCATTCTTATTCATATCACTTTAAAACACTATACCTCAGATCATTCACAATAGTTCATATACAGAACAAACAGCCCATGCTATGCCCACAAACGGGTAAGGATTATTACTTGACCCTGTTTATGTAAGACGCTTTCTATTTGAGGAGTTGTCATGCAAAAAAAAAAAAAAAAAGAAAAATGGCAAACATCCTGAGATTTTAGGACAAAAAATATTTCCCAGGCTTCCTCCAGTGTTTGCGTGAAACAATTATTTTGTATCTGAAACACCTTAACATGGTGTGAAAGAGCAAAAACATCTCAAATTCTATCAAAAGTCCAGTCTTCTGCACCACTTTTGGGTGTGGCTTGTCCTGCAAAATATCGTCTCCCACTTTGGTCATCTGAAAAGGTGGAAAACCTAAGAGTTAGGGGCTGGCATAGTCCTTTATAGACGTTCATTTGCAGCTCATCTTCAGAAGTCAGGTAAATACTAAATGGATTATTATGGTATGGGCAATTGATATGGGCCACTGGGGGCCCAAGGCTTCAGGGTGGCCCATGGCCAGACAGTCAATATACTGCAATGAATATTTTGTTTACATTATATTCAGCACTGCTAACTCATTTCAGTTAGGTTTTGTGCAAAACATAACAGTCACCAACAAACTTCATATTTATTTTATTTTAAGTGAAAAAAGTGTTTACTGCAATACTGTAAGTGGGGTATCATTTATTTATGGGTGCTTCATTTACTTATTTTTAGTTATTTTTCATTGTAAGGGAAGTTTCCTTTACCTTGAGAAATAAACAGCCCACACTTCTATCCAAAGCATCCACAGCTTTCTGCTCCTTGTCATCCCGTGATTCCATGTGATAGCACAGAGCAGAAAGCCCATGAATATTAAATGGTAAAGTGGATTGTCACAACTCATGGTGTAAAAGAATAGCAGAGGCTCAAAGTAGCATCAGGTATGTTTTTTATATGATGGCAGGCAAAGGGAACAAGATATGAGCATGGATTGCTTGTATCTCTTTGCTCTTACAAACTAGCAGATGCGTGTTTGTGAGAAATGAAGCTGAAATACACTGACTGTTATTTTTTAATTGTATTACAGACAGACATCTAAGATGTATACAGACAACAAAATGGCTTGCTGACTTGGGTATATGGACTTTGTGTGAATGAAACCAGTCCTGACTGCTATATTTTACTCATTGTTCTGAGTTGACTTTACAAGACTAATGTGATTTGTGTGAAGAAAGTTGGAATACTTCTTTGGCTACTGCTTTGTTAAACAAAAGTTGAAATATACTCAATAAATGTGAAGATTAGACACAAAGGAAGGAGCCGGACACCAAGGTATTATGAGTGCTTTTGTTTGATTTAATAAACAACAAACTTATTCAGAAAACAGATACCTTAAATTAAACCACCTAATTTTATACAGAAATCAAATGTACCACATGACGGTGTGAACCAATAAAATAAATAAATAATCACACTAAAATCATTTTAAAGAAATAACTACTAACAAAACATAATAAAGTATTAATAGCATGTATGCATATGAAAAACTTAAAAAGAACATATAATACTGTAACTTATATACCTTATATATAATTTGTCTGCATATAAATAAAACAATTGATGTTAATGGTCTTATTAAGACCTGGGAACTGATCAGCATGCAGAAAAATCTGCCACTTACTTTCCCTACATTCCAGCAAAATCTTGAAATCTCCACAGAAAAACATTTGGAGTCCTTGCATCAAGTACAAAAAAACGAAAACTTTTTAAAATTGTCACAAACTATAGCATGTTGTGCCAAAGCATTTGTCACATCCTTGTTTTTTATAGCCAGAACATGTTCATATACTCTTCTACCCAAGGTCCTAATGGTCTTTCCTGTATAAAAACTATTGCAAGAATTGCACAGTGCAACATTGACCGCAAAATTGGTATCGCAACTATAATGGCCTTTGACCCAAATAACCTTATTTAGATGTCTAAATTCAACTGAGGCAGAGTTAACTATGAATCTACATTGCCTACAATGTCCACAAGAAAATGTCCCCTCTACTCATCACTCATTAGACCCATTATAGGGTACAAGACATCTACAACTGGAAAGGCCGCAGAAATATCTCACAAAGAGGATTACCGGCCTCAAACAGATGCCCTATGCAGACCGTCTCAAAAACTCCAGCTTTACTTTGTCGCATATCGCCTACTCAGAAGAGATCTCTGCCTAACATAGAAAGCTATGTCAAACCCAGAGCTGTTGGACATGCTCCACTTAAAGAAATCCCAGTCCCTCCGAGCTACATGCTCTAGGGACCTAAACCTTGTCACCACAATAAACAGAACATGCTGGAGGGACAGATTCCTGTCCCAGAGACTTCTCGTACTCTGGAACAAACTACCTATCTATATCAAACAAAGCTCCTCATTAGCACTCTTCAAGAAAAATCTTGATGATTGGATGGGAGATAGAACATTCATCCTGGGAAATCACTTCTGTGGCTCTGCTTGACGGGCACAGGAAAATAATTTTCTTAGGTGGCAAAAGCCAGGGTACCGTTTGGCTAGACTTATATCAGCCCTAGTGCCAATAGCCTAGTAACTACCTATGAACCTACGACACTTGTCCATCAGCAGAATAGTTGGTCTCATCTTTTTCAAGAATGGTTTTAATACTATTTTCTTATATGTGAACAAAGGATGTTATGTTGTCCCTATCTCGCCTTCGTTCCTGCTGTTTGGTTTCAGAGCCAATCCTTGGCTCCGACTCAGCCGTATACTATAGCTTGAGAGCTTTTACTGGCTCGAGGCTAGGCCCTATCCCAACATGCCTAGCGGCAGTTACCCAGATCTTGTTTGCCGCTTGCAGCGTCGAGATTGCTCATACTGGCTCAGGTTAAGTGTTTCTTCTTTTTTGGCTAATTTCTAATTTTTGGATAAAGATAGTGTTAGTTTCTGGATATTATTGAGTGTTAGAGTGTTTTCTTCTTAGGTTAGTGCTTTTTCTAACCTTTTCCGCTGCTGTTTTTGTTGTTGTTGTGGCCTTCGGTTTTCTTTAGGCCTTCCTTGTCCTTGCTGACCTTGACTTCTGTAGTTAACTCCTCCATGCGGCTGAGCTCTTATGCAGCAGATGGAGCCAGTAGGGCAGCAGGCACAGGAGTTGCCTTGCGTAGACACTCCTGGATGTGCCTTTGTCAATTTGCGGAGCCCTTCAAGTCCTCATTTACCAGCACCCCCTTTGATAGCTCATTGCTGTTCGGGCCTCAGGTAAAAGAGACTCTTACCAGGTGTGAACGGGATGGCAAAACTCTCTCTGCCATGGGATTACATTTTTCTGCTCCCTCCAGAGCTTACCCTAAAGGTCAGAAGAGCGGGAAGATGTAGTTCTGGAAATCTAAAGTTGTGCCTGACACGTGTGGAGATTTTTCCTCCAGGGTCAGAGGGGGAAATAATAACGGAAGATGCCAGTCTCGTGTCAGGGGGGGATCCGCAGAATCAGGAGAACAGAGATACTTTTTCTGGCAGGCCTCTTCAGCGCCCCTGAAAGGGGGCCCGACTGTCTGCCTCTGGAGGCAGTCGGGGGCAGATTATCCTTGTACCCAAAAGCCTCGCGAACAATCATGGAAGATACATGGGTACTATTGATAATATCTAGGGGTTACAAAATTCCCTTCTCCTAACCACCCCTTACAAAAAAAGAAACAGTCAATCCCAGATGTTCCACCCAGTCTTCGGGATCAAACAAACCTAGAAGTTCAAAGGTTGCTAGAAAAAAGAGCCATCCAAAAAGTCCTCGCAGACCAAATTCGGCACTTACTCAAGGTTCTTTTTAGTTCCAAAAAAGACAGGGGACTGGAGGCCCATTTTAGATCTCAGTAAACTGAACAAATCAGTCAAGAAAACAAAGTTCCGGATGGTAACACTGCAGTCCATTCCTCCCTTTTTGGGTCAGGACAATTGGATGTGCTGTATCGATCTACAGGGTACATACTACCACATAAAAATGGACAGGCGATTCAGGAGGTATCCACGCTTCTGGCTGGGAGACAGTTATTACCAGTTCAGAGCTTTGCCCTTTGGTCTCACCACAGCCCCCATGGTGTTCACCAAATGCATGGCAGTAGTCACAGCTCACCTGAGGCGTCTAGGATTCCGGGTGTTTCCATATCTAGATGTCTGGCTCCTCACTGCTACCACCATGCATCAACTGAGGGTCTATATTAGAACACTGAACATTTGAAATGTCAAGTGTTCTAATATCGACCCGTTTTCAGCGAATGCTGAAAATATCGAAAAAACAAGAAACCAAATTCTTTCCTAGGGAAAGAATTTGGTTGTCCGTTTCTGTTGCTTCGGTATTTTCAGCGCTCTGGTGGTAAGTTACGGATCGGATTCCGGTAAGTGTGCGATTGTGTGGACATGTGGGTTAGGGCAGATTAGGTGAGTTAGGGTTAGGGCGTGGGTCAGGTAAGTGTGCGATTGTGTGGACGCGTGGGTTAGGGTGGGTTAGATGTATTAGGGTTAGGGCGCGGGTGAGGTGACTGTGTGATAGTGACGGACCCTAGGGTTAGGGTTTGGGTTAAGGTAAGTGGATAGTTAGTAGTGTATGTATAGTTTAGTGTAGGGTTGGGTGCAAGAGTTTAGGTGTATATGTGTGAATTGCTGTTTGTTTGGTGTGCTTGTGTTGTGTGTATGTGTTTTGGAACAGCAAATTTTTTCCCTAGGAAAAAATTTGCTATACCGAATGTTCGATGGTTTTTTTTTTTTTCGATTGCTAGGGTTCGATATTAGAACACTCGACATTTTGAATGTTCAGTGTTCTATTATAGACCCTCAACTGATCGAGGCACCGGACTCCACTAGTCACACTTGTACACAACTGAGCATCACCATAAACTACGAAAAGTCTGCCTTGTTGCCTTGTCACTGTATTACATTTATAGACACATATTTAGACACAAGGGCTATGATAACAAAACTGCCTCATGAAAGAGTATTAACTATTCGCCGTCAAGTTTCAGTTCTCATGGCAAACAAGAGAATCCAGGCAAGATTTGTCCTCAAGGTCTTGGGTTCGATGGCTGCAGCAATTACTCTGGTCCCTATGGTGCGCTTCCACATGAGAATTCTGCAGTGGCTCCTTTTTGCTCAATGATCATTCCAGGATTTACCAATGTCACACCAGATTTGGATCATGGAGTCTTGCAAGAAGGACTTAGCATGGTGGCCTCACTCCCCTCTGGTGTCAATGGGCAGACCTTTTCTAACCCCCCCAACCCGTCGCCACAGTGACCATGGACACTTCCCAGATAGGGTTGGGGGGTCATTATCTGGGACAGACTGTTCAAGGGACTTGGCAGAACACGAGTATCACTTGCACAGCAATGTTCTAGAGATGAGACTGGTGCTTCTGGCATTGCAAGCACTTCAAAACTATCTACCTACAGGGACTATAACAATTCAGACAGACAAAATGTTGGTATTATGGTACATCAACAAACAGGGCGGAACCAGGTCTTATCCCCTGTGTCGAGAGGGTATACGAGTTTGGCAATGGGCAATGTCTTCCCAACGCTTTCTGGTTGCAACGCACATCCCGGGGAAATCCATTGTGATAGCGGACAAGCTCAGCAGGGCTATTCTGATGCCTCACGAGTGGTCTCTGAAACAGGAAGTTGTGGACTTAATTTTTTGCAAATGAGGCCAACCATGCTGCGATCTGTTTGCCACCCCCCTCAACAACAAATGCAGCAGCTACTTTGCCCTAGTCCCACCACCGGGACAGTCACCCAGGGACGCAGTTGTTCACGATTACTTTACATCTTTCCACCATTTCCCCTGATCCCTAAGGTTATTCAGAAAGCACAGTCGTTTTACAAGTTAATCGTCATTGCCTTTTACTGGCTTCATCAGATATGGTTCCCATTCCTTTGGCCTCATCTGCAAGGGAAGCCTTGGATCCTGGACCCAGTTCCAGATCTCCTGATGCATCAGTCGGGTGCTCTCCACCCTTCCATTCAAACTGTCAAGCTGACAGCTTGGTTTCTCTACTTTCAGTCTTAGCCAGGCTTCCCGATGTTTCTTTGGCAGTTCGACATATTTTGATATCCTCCCATAAGCCCACTACAAGGAAACTTTATGCTAGTAAATGGAAGAGGTTCTGTTGTTGGGCAGGAAAAAACAAGATTGATCCCTTTACTGCACCCATTTCAATGTTTCTCAAATTTCTTGCTGAAACCTTACAGCGAGGAGCAGCAGCAGCTACTGTCCGGGTTCAGCTGGCTGCCATTTCTAATTTCCATGTGGGGAAAATGGGCTCCAACATCATGTCCCTTAGGCTATGTAAAGCATTCCTAAGAGGTACTACCCTCTTAAGACCTCCAATAAGAGAACCTCTCCCAGGACCTAAATTTAGTTTTAGACGCTCTGATTCTTCCCCCCTTTGAGCCATCTGCTTCTTGTCCACTGAAATTTCTGACATGGAAGACCCTTTTTTTAACTGCCATTAACTCAGCTAGGAGGGTTTCATAATTATAGGCTTTATCTATTCGTCCCCCGCACTTGATTTTCCACAAAGACAGAGTTTCTCTTAGAACCAACCCCTCTTTCTTACCCAAAGTGTGTTCAGAGTACAGTTTGAATCAATTCATAGAGCTTCCTGTATTCTTCCCCAATAATGGCAACAAGGCAGAGTATACGCTCCATCAATTGGATGTTCATAGACATTTATGTTTTTATTTACACAGGACCAAGGACTTCAGAAAATCCAATCAATTGTTCATATCCTTTGCAGAGAATAAGAATGGTTGTTCAGTCTCAAAGGTGACTTTATCTAAGTGTCTTTCAGACACTATAATCTACATCTATGATTTGTGCAACAAAAAACTTCCAAGAAAAATTAAAGGACACTCAACTAGGGCCTTGGCTACCTTTATTGCTTTTCAAGCTAGACTGCCTTTGGATTCAATCTGTGCGGCAGCTACTTGGGCTAATCCTCATACCTTTATCACTTATTACAGAGTGGATGTGGCCTCCCAGAACAGGGCATCCTTTGGCTCCATGGTACTGAAAATTTTTTTCCAGTGAGCCACCCAAGAAACAGGTGCTGGGGACACGGTCCCAAACAGCAATAATGAAGGCGAGATAGGGGCAACATAACATAAAGAAGTTATGTACTCACCATAATATTCCATGTTTGTTGTCCTTGATCTCGCCTTCCTTCATGCATCCCACCCTCCTTCCCCCTTCCTGGAGAATAGAGAGGAATTCCTTTTTATTGGCTACACTGGCTGAGTTTCCCTTTACCATACCATTTGGTAAGTCCTAGCCTCCCCTTCTTACTCCTGCTGATGGTTTACTCCTTTATATGCAGGTGTTCTCTTACATGTAAAATAGAGTATTTTTTCTACCTGCATGGTCTAGTGCTGGGTTATCACAAACAAGATCTGGGTAACTACCGCTAGGCATATTGGGATAGGGACTAGCCTCGAGCCAGTAAAAGTTCTCGACCTATAGTATATGGCTGAGTCATAGCCAAGGATCAGCTCCGAACCCAAACAGCAAGAAGGAAGCAGAGATCAAGGACAACAAACATGGAACATTATGGTGAGTACATAACTTCTTTTTTGTCACCACTTTTTTGATTTATGTTGCACTGTAAAGTTCTTGCAGTGTTTTTTATATCAGTTCCCATGTCTTAATGAGACCATTAACATCGTGTTTTTTACAGAGGCAGAGAGTATAACATCTTCCCTGTGTAAAATTGTTTTATTTATACCCAGACAGATTATATATAAGGTATATAAGTTACAGATACAGTATTATATGTTCTTTTTAAGTTTTTCATATGCATATATGCTTTTAATACTTTATTATGTTTTGTTAGTAGTTATTCCATTAAAAAGATTGCAGTGTGATTATTTATTTATTTTATTGATTCACACTGTGATGTGGCACATTTGATTTTTTGTGCAAAATTGGGTGGTTTGATTTAAGGTATTTGTTTTCTGAAGAAGTTTGTTGTTTATTAAATCAAATGAAAGCACTCATAATACCTTGGTGTCCAGCTCCTTCCTTTGTGGCTAGGCTTCACATTTATTGAGTTTATTTCATTTTCTGGCTGTAGGTGGTTGTCGTTTGTTTACTTTTAAAAGTTGAAATATATTACTGAACCACTATCTTATCACAGTCAGATCTCTGTGATGTACACAGTCAGCAAAGTAGCTGCAACTGCCAGAGGGCTAAGGGGCTGTCTAAGAATAAATGTAATATACTCACTTTTTTGCTCAGTTTTAACAGTTTGGATTAGCAAGCTTGTTGTGCATTCATGTGAAATAAGCTGGAACACTTTACTATGGCTAATGTGGGCTTTATGAGAAATAAACCTGAAATACATGTATCCATAATTAATATTTTTACTGCATTCGAACATCTGAGACATATGCAGTCAGTAGTAGGGCCATACTTGGTAGGGGGCTATTTGTGGATGAAAATAACTGACTGCTGCATTTGCTTACTAGTATGTTGAGCTTTGCAGGACTAATACGATTTTTGTGAAGCAATTTGGTGTCCTTTACTTTTGCTGTAATTTGTGTAAGACAAAGTTGAAATACATTAATGTGGAAATTATTTTTATTGCAGTCAGATGTCCGAGGTGTACATAGTCATAAAAGTGGTTATAATTGCTGGACAGTGGCAGGGATGGAAGTACGTTATCCACTTGTTGGTTTCTCACTTTAGGATATCATTAATTTGTCTCTACAGGAACCAGAACTAGTATGCATTTATGTGAAGTAAACTGGAATACTTTACTATGGCTGCTTGATGTTTATGTGAAAAAAACTTGAAATACATTACTCTTGCTGTTATCATTATTATTATTACTATTATTATCACTGTTATTATTAGTATTACTGTAATTATTATTTTACACATAATCACACATCTGAGGTGTACATAGTCAGCAATATAGTTATAATTGATGCACACAGGGACTGTATGTGAATGAAAATAACTCATTGCTATCATGGCCAAGTTAAACAGTCATTAATCTGCTTTTATATGACTAAGTGTTCATTTGTGTAATGTAAGCTGGAATACTTTACTATGGCCATTTTTAAACAATCAGACATTTGTGGTGTACACAGTCATGTGGCTGTAACTGATGGCTATGAACATTAATGGGTTATCACAAAAGCAGTTTGAGTTTTTTTAATTGAAATGTTCCAAAATGGATCATTGTGTTATTGTTAGTACTGCCTTCTGTATTTTACTCATTGCTGTTTACATTGCATTGGATGCATCCTGTAGAGCAGCTGCTACAAGTTCTGTCATTTGTAGCATGCTTGGCTGAGGACCTAGTTAGTGTCTGGTCAGGTGAAGACAGAATGCTCGCATGCTTCACTGGACAAGGAGTTCCTTTTTGGGCCTCCTGCTGAAAACATTTTCTATAAACTCGACAAAAAGGGAAAACAAATTAAAACTGTGAAGGAATTATGTTTATCTATCACTCCTAGGTATAATAGAAATTATCCTTCTAAGCTGTGGTTCTTCCACCACAAACTAAACACCTGAAGATGGCACAGATGGACTCCCCTTTTATACCCTGATGTGTAGGCATGTGAGGAGGATGTAAAGACTATGAAGATTGGTCCAGTCATGGGCTTTTGCATGGCAGGAAAACTCAAGAGTCGGTACTGCAACATTGATCTACTTGAATATTTACAATTATGGTAAGTGTGATGCAACTGAACTTCTCCTCAGTGGCTTCCCTACGTGTGATCCGTGATCAGCTGATCAGGTTCTAACTTCCTAAGCACAGCTGATCACATTAAGTTGCTATCAAAGGTCAAGTATTTGATAGACCCTGCTGGATCTTTGTGTGATGTTTGGGGAATTTCTCATTTTCCTGCTGCTGTTGCACATTCATGAAATTAGTGTATACATACACTGTTGAATTGTAGAGCCTTACCATACATTGTGGCACAGGGTGCCTTGCCTCACTACAAAAATACTTATTTTGACCATTGAAGGTATGTTGTAGGGCATTTGTGTTCTCAATAAGATGTGAGCAAATTTTTTTCAAGTAATCGTATATCAATCGTTCATAGGTTTAAACATCATTTACCTAGTAGACCTCTGTGACTTTTTGCCTTTTATGTTTCTGTGCCCATCTTCCATTATTCTCATTGTGCTGTTTTATTGTTGTGCTTATCTGCCTTTTGTGATTCTGCTCTCACTGGCTTTTTGTGCTCTTGCACCTGTCTGCCCAGTGTGATGTTGCAGCATTTGCTTGTTGTACTGTTGTGCCCATTGGCAGCGCTTACATTTTTTTAAATTTTGCTTTATTGAACTACCACAGTCTTACAGTTTTGGTGCAGTCCCCTTGCATGGTGCACAATCATTGGCTGGCACTTTTTCCTTCTCTCTCTGTGACAGTCTCTCTATCCCATGCCAGTAATCAGGGAGCCTCAATTTTCACCACTAACACAGGTGAGAGACGGTCACTAAAAACAGGAATGGATTTACACAGTATTTAAGATGCATCTCTGCATCAAGCACAGTTTCCCCCAAGAGCACACAGAGAACTCGCTCCAGACTTGGGACTGGACTGTCTGTCTCTCCAAATCCCAAACAAGGGTCACTTTGGAGCACTGTGTTCCAGTTGTAAGTAGCTGACACACCCACACCTGAGTATTTGATTTTCACATACACACTCCTGGAAAAGGCTGTTACCAATTTACTAACTGCACCCCTTCTACCCAGACTCCAATAGTAACATAAATGGTATGTAACCAAAGCAGCCAGGCTTTTTGGAGTGGCCAATGTATCACTAAAATAAGCATAAATACTCAAGACGTTAAAAGTATTCCCTAAAAGACCAGACCAATGAAAGTATAAACATATTTTATAATAAATAAATAAGTAGAAAACATGAGAATACTAAATATCTAAGTATAATAAATACCAGAATTTCAATCAAAGGAGAAATTATTTCCTTTCTAAAGAATAACTGTTCCCTAGCTAACTTAATTAATACAGCAAGGCAAGTTTAGATGCTGAGATGCTTACTTTCACAAGGCAAGGTGATGAACTTCTAACTAAAACTGAATTGAACTCAGCTAACTCAACTGTCTCTAATAACTAACATACATCTTTTATATCAGGCTCCAAAGAAAACAAAACAAAACACACTGCTGTGAGAGTTCCATCCTGTCAGTGATGGTTATAGAATGACATCACATTTTATCACCTAACTCTGGTACAACACACATTCAGAGCTTTGCTAAGATCTGTTGCAGTATTTGAAAACTGTAGGACAGTTTTCAAAAACATCTTCTCTTCCCTTCCAGAATTCTTTGTTTAAACATAAACATTTAATCAGTTATAATAACAGTGTTGATATACAAGCATCTTTACAAGTCAGTGTGATAGTCAAATGACACAAAATTATTTACAAAACTCCAGCAAACTATGCTGGCACATGTTACACATGCACTGCTCTATTTTGCATGGCACAGATGGCAGTACATCACATTGTCACAATGTCTGTTGGCTCTCTGTACTGTTCTCTTTTATTACTGTGACCATTTACCCATTGTGGGGGCAGTGTCTGTTTGATAGTTGTGCTGCTGAGCCCATATTCCCTTGGTTTTGCTTTGTCTGCCTACCTGCTGTCCTGCTGCACTTTTGTTACTGCAAGCTTTAGCTGGTGGGATCAAAAATGGCCTTATTTTCTCCTAGTCTTAGAAAATCCATATTTTTCTCTG
>NC_056746.1:1309890858-1310083358 GCF_019279795.1 Protopterus annectens | reverse complement strand
GGATACTTCCTCCTCGGCTCCATTGTCCTCGGGGCCGCAGGAGAAGGTTTCGGTTATGGATACTACCTCCTCGGCTCCATTGTCCTCGGGGCCGCAGGAGGTATCTGTTGTACTGGAGTCGACCTCGGCTCCGATATTATTGGAGCCTATTCGGAGCCGGTCACCCAGTGTCCGGCATGAGTCTCCAGGTAGGAGATCCCGATCTCCTTCTATTTCTTCCAAATCCTCTAGGCTGTTTGATTTGGATGTGGATGGGGTGGTCCAGAGGCTCCTGCAGTTGCCGGTGTTAGCAAAATTGTTTTCGGCTCCTACCCAGTCGGCTCCGGAGCCAGTCCCTGTCCTGGTACCGATGATTCCTCCTCAGAGCACCCATGTATTGTCGGAGCCGGAGTGCTCCGCGCTGAGTGATGTTCTTGTGTCGGCTCAGGTACCCCAGGTGAGTCTGTCGGAGCCGGCGTCGGCTCCAACCATGTCGGTTCCGTTCTCTGGTTTCGGTACTCGGGTTTCCTCAGTCGGACCTGAGGGGGATACCTTGGGACTCCTGTCGGTTCCAAGTCTCCCTCTCGGTGCATCGACTCAGGGAATCTCGACTCCGGTCATGGTCTTGGAGATGGGTCGGTCCTCTGATTCAGGGGACCTGCCTTCGAGGCCATGAGGAGCGCACTGGCTAGATCATCAGTTACATCACCTGGATCGGTCACTCTGTCCCCCTACACCCCTGCTAGAGCCTCTGACACCCCCCTATCCGTGGATGGCGGAGCCTGAAGGTCTGGGGATACCCCCTTGAGCGGTCCCCTACTTTCTGAGGGCCCCTTAGAGGGCCTGAGGAGCCCCCCAGAAAGAAGTTGTGCAAGAGGAAGCACATAGACTCCCAGGACGAGTCCCTCACCTCTGATACCGACCTTGAGGAGTCAGAGGGGTCGTCCTCCGATGTCTCTTTCTCCGACATCCTGGAGATTTTGAGGCAGAGAGGCGACTGGCCTTACAAGACCCCCTCTGAGGAGGAGTCGGTATTCCTCAAGGCCTTCGGAGCTCAGCCCTCCGCCTCCTGGGTGTCTCCACGCTTCGACGAACTCCTGGATTTGATTTGTCGAAGGGTGTGGGAGAACCCTGAGTCTGTGGAACTGGTGCCCAGACGTCCAAATAAGTTATTTTCTGCTCCCCCGGGGAAAGAGTTCCTGACCAAAGGGGTTTCGGTAGATGCCTTGGTGGTGGCGGCAGCCACTCAGCAGGAAGTTGCATAGGCTTCTTCTTCCATCCATCCTCCTAACAAGGAGTCCAGGAGTATGGACCGGTACGGGAAGCGTACCCTTTCTTTGGCGACCTTTACCTTGCAGTCGCTAAATTACCTCTGTCATTTCACTCGGCTCCAAAGAGATCTCCTTAAGGAGCTAGGAGATACTCTGATGGGTAACATACCTGAGGCGGTAGCGCAGACTGTTAACGCCCAGTTGTCTACCCTTGCTTCCATTGTCAACTCGTCCATGAGGCTCATATCTTATGCAGCCGAAGGGGCGAGTAGGGCAGCTAGCTCAGGTGTAGCTCTCAGAAGGCAAGCCTGGATGCGCCTGTGTCATTTCGCGGAGGCCTTTAAGTCTTCCTTCACTGACGCCCCCTTTGATGGGTCCTCTCTCTTCGGGACCAAAGTGAAAGACACCCTCACCAGATGCGAACAGGAGGGAAAGACCCTATCTGCCATAGGGGCCCATTTCTCTCTCCCTTCTAGGCTGTACCCCAAGACTCAGAGTGGAGGGAAAATGTGTTTCAAAAAGTCTCAGAGGTCCTTTCCCGCAGCTCAAGGTGAGTCCCCCTCCAGAGGCAGAGGAGGGGGGAGTTATTCTGGAAGATGCCGTACTAGAGGCAGAGGAGGCCCCCGCAACTCGGAAGACTGCGATTCCTTTCGTGCATCTTCCTTTCAGCGTTCCTGAGGCATTGCACGACTGTGCTGTTCTAGAGCCAGTCGGGGGCTGAATTTCGTTGCACCTGGAAGCCTGGGAAAGCATCACCCAGGATCGTTGGGTGCTTCGAATAGTTACCGGAGGTTACACTATCCCCTTTTTATCAACACCCCCTCCAGTCAGAAGAATCTCGGACGTTCCACCCAGTCAACGGGATCAAGCAGCACTAGAAGTTGCAAAGCTGCTAGAAAAAGGAGTCATCCAACCAGTCCCCTCAGACCATATCGGATCAGGAACTTACTCAAGACTTTTTGGTGCCGAAAAGAACAGGGGACCTGAGACCCATTCTGGATCTCAGTCGACCGAATCACTACATTCTGAAGTCCAAGTTCCGAATGGTCACACTTCAGTCCGTTTTTCCATTGCTGGAAAAAGGAGTATGGATGTGCTCCATCGATCTCAAGGATGCATATTACCACATCAAAATGGACAAGGCATCCACTTTCGCTTCCAGCTAGGAGCCAGTCACTTCCAGTTTCGTGCCCTGCCCTTTGGTCTCACCACAGCCCCCAGGGTGTTTACCAAGTGTTTGGCAGTGGTGACAGCTCACCTTAGACGTCAGGGATTCCAGGTGTTTCCGTATCTGGACGACTGGCTTCTCACTGCCCCCACCAGGCATCTGCTCATTCAAGCCAGGGAGACTACCATAGCACTGTGTCAACAACTAGGAATTACTTTAAACTGGGAAAAGTCTGCCTTGCTGCTCTCACAGCGTGTTGTTTTTATAGGCGCAGAGCTAGACTCTATTCAAATGCGGGCCTTTCTGCCACAAGAGAGAATAAGAGTGCTGCAGTCTCAGATCCACGCACTGTTGCCCCTCAAAAGAGTTCAAGCCAGGTTAGTTCTCCAGCTTTTGGGCTCCATGGCCGCCACCATCATGCTGGTGCCTCTGGCCAGGTTACACATGCTGATACTGCAATGGCTCCTTTCGGCCCAATGGTCTTTTCAGAAACTTCCTCTTTCCCACTTGATACTTCTCATGGAACGGTGCAAACAGGACCTCCGCTGGTGGCTATGTGTCGCCAATCTGGACAAAGGGAGGAGCTTGATTCCTATGTCTCCAGTGGCCACAGTGACCACGGACGCCTCCCAGATGGGGGGGGGGCATTATCTTGGCAGGACGGTCCAAGGCACGTGGCAAGATCACGAGGTACATCTGCACATCTGTGTTCTGGAGATGAGAGCGGTGTTTCTAGCGTTGCAGGCACTCCAAGACTGTCTTCCTCTGGGAACAATTGCAATTCACTCGGACTGCATGTCCGTAGTCTGGTACCTGAACAAGCAAGGGGGAACCAAGTCTTACCCCCTCTGCAGAGAGGCCATGCGAGTGTGGCATTGGGCAGTATCTTCCCAATGGTTCCTAGTGGCAATGCACATTCCGGGAAAGTCCAATGTGATAGTGGACAGGCTGAGCAGAGCTATTCTGATGCCTTATGAGTGGTCCCTGAACAACCGAGTGGCGGTTCAAATTTTCAACAGGTGGGGTCAGCCTTGCTGCGATCTCTTTGCGAGTCCCCTCAATGCCAAATGCAGCGAGTACTTCACACTGATCCCCCCACAGGGGGAGTCACCCAGGGACGCTCTAGCCTGCGATTGCCCCCCCCCCCGGTCTGGTCTACGCTTTCCCTCCGTTTCCTCTGTTACCAAGAGTGATTCAGAAAGCCATATCCTTGGGAAGCAGGATGATTCTTATTGCTCCACACTGGCCTCGACAAGTATGGTTCCCCTTTCTTCAGCAGTACGCAGTGGACAGTCCTTGGACTATGGACCCAGTGCCAGACCTCCTGATTCACATGTCAGGCCAGCTCCATCCATCCCTGCGAACCCTTAGGCTGACAGCCTGGCTGCTCCACTTCCATCACTAGTTATAGACGGCATTCCTTTTCACCTGAGGTGGTACACATCTTGTCTTCATCTCATAAGTCTTCTACCAGAAAGATTTATTCCAGCAAATGGAAGAGATTCTCCATTTGGGCTCAGGCCCAAGGTTTGGACCCCTTCACAGCCCCAATTCCATCGGTATTAGATTTTTTAGCCATGCTTTTCCATCAGGGCTCTGCGCCCACTACCATTAAAGTGCAATTGGCTGCAATTTCCAATTTCCACACATCTTACGAGCCCTCTCTTATGGGCCATAAGCTCTGTAAGGCCTTCTTGAAAGGCACTTGGTTACTTCGCCCTCCTGTTTCAGAGTCTGTCATGCCATGGGATCTAAACCTTGTGCTACAAGCCATCACTTCACCACCCTTTGAACCAGCTGCCACCTGTGAATTGAAATTTTTATCTTGGAAGACGGCATTTCTAATAGCCATTACATCGGCCAGAAGAGCATGTGCGTGTGTGTGTGTGTGTGTGTGTGTGTGTGTGTGTGTGTGTGTGTGTGTGTGTGTGTGTATACACATATGCATCTATATATAGATATGTATATATACACAAACACCAAAGCAGGTACACACATATCTGCACATATCAGAGAGAAGTAAACACACACTGACACTCAGTTCAGTGCCTATTTAGCTGAATGATACATATATAGCAGTATAGATATATAACTATAGATATAGATAGATATGTAGGTAGAGGGAGGGAGATAGCATTAATGATACTGATACAAGACTGTTAAGTGCAATATGTGTATTTGGAGGTACATATATGTTTAATGTGGACAGCACAATGATACAGTGAATAGCTTTGTCTGCTCACAGCAAGAGGTTCTCTGTTTTTTTGACTGGGTTGCCTTGTTTGTAGAGTCTATATGTCCTTCCTGTTTCCATTTCAATTTCTCTGGATATTTCTGTTTCCTGGCACATCCCAAAGACACGCAGTAAGTAGATTGGTGACTGAATTGTCTGTAGTGGTACATGTGCCATGTGTGTGAGTTAATGTGCCATGTGACATCAATAAGACTTGTTGGCGGGGCAGATTTGTGTCCCAGAGACTCCCCCATCTATGGAATAGACTCCCTCTCCACATCAAGCAGAGTACCTCTTTATCCCTTTTTAAGTGCAACCTGGATAACTGGATGGGAACCAGAAAATATACTCTTGGGATTCCACCCGTGTCCCTGCTGGACAGGGGCATCAGGTGCTGATTTGTCTAAACACAGGCTAAACTCTTGACTGGGCTTATAAGGGCCTCAAGGCCAATAGCCTAGTAACCTCCTATGATCCTATGTGTGTGAGATATAGAAGAAAGGCCTGGCATTCTTCTTGCATGCCCTGCTTGCCTAGTAAACCCTGTGGATGATGTTAGTTGTTCTCTTGGTTGCTATAAGCACTGGATAGATAGATGGCTACAGCACATAAATGTTTAAGTACACACACAAGTATGTATGTATGAATGTGTATACGTAAGTGTATATTTATTTATTTTTACTTTATTTGTTTTTGTTTTTATTGACTGGGAAAGTCCAACTGGGCAGTGCTTATTTTCAGCAGAGGCATGGAGAGAAAAGTTCCACAGAGCTGCAAGAATACATAACAACTACAATTTTTACAGTAGAGATTAAAAATAGGCTCACTGACACCATTTTATAGAAGCATATTCAGTGACAACAATTATATTATTCTGTATCTTTCAATAACCGTATACTTACAAGGTTGAAGACAGATATGTTGAGAAATTATGGAAGTTATTATTATTATTATTATTATTATTATTATTATTAGAGATGTCAGCTAGATGAGGTAAGTAGACAGAGGATGAACAGATAGAGTAAAAAAGTAGGTACTGTTTTATATAGTGAGTGGACTATGCAAAGGGTGCTAAAAGTATAATGATGCTTATAATGGTATAGGTGGAGACAGAATGACAGTATAGAGTGGAATTTGTATTCATGCAGTGAAAAGAATTGTGGAAAGACTAGAGCAGTGGGCAGGAATAGTAGAGCCAAGATGGTTTGGATGCTGTTTGAGCAAGGTTTGGGAGTTGTTTACCTTCTCTGTCTGTCTCATATGAGTAGGAATGTTGTTCCCCATTTCTGACACGTGTGAGTAGAGGGACATTTCAGCAGTGTTGTGTGATTTAATGATAGCTAATAGAAGTTTATTGCCAATGCAAAGGTCTCTAGTAGGTGAGTACTACAGTAAAGTATTTTCTAATGAAGGGTATCTCTGAAGAGAGTACAAGACGTTATGAGCAATGATTAGATGTGAGTAAGTAAGCTGGTCTATTACTTCAAGACAATTTAGTTGTTTTAATGCCAGGCAATCATATGTTTTATAAGAAAAGTTTGCAGCAAATTGAATTACTTTGCTCTAGCATAAGGACAATTTAAATTTATAAGCAGTGCAGATGTTTGTTAGAATAAAAGAAAGCATACATTAGTGTCAGAATAATGTAGGCTGATGCTGAAGTAACCCTTGTAGTGTATGCAAAATACTGCTTGGCCCTGCAAAGGGACCCACGTTTTTGATGAATTTTATTAGTATATGGTGGTAGGACTTAAGGTTGTCATCAATTATGACTCCTAGTAGTTTGGCTTACTGTTTTAACTATTGTGTTGTATAAATGGATGTGAAATTTATGCTTCTGGTTAAAGAATTGTTTGGGGATGACCAGTATAAGCTGGGTTTTTTGGGGGTTGAAAAGTATTGGAGAGCTTTTAAGCCATAATTCAGTGGCAGCAAAGGTGTCTTGGGTGATCTTCTGAAATTTAGTTAGGGAAGAGGCAAAGCAAATAAGAGTTGAATAATCTGTGTATTGTACGTGAGTAGCATGTTTGGTGGTAGGGGTGAAGTTTATTTGTGAAAATGTTAAGCAGAAGTGAGCCAAGTACAGAACCTGTGTAAATGTCAACAGAAGCAGTGTGGAATGGAGAGAGATCTTGTTGACAATTAACTGCTTGTAAGTAACTGGAATGCTAGCTGTGGGAACAGGAAAGAGAGGAACGTTTGAGGCCAAGGAAGGCAAGTTCAAAGAGAAGGTTTTGGTAAGACACTCTGTGGAATGCTTTGGATAAGTTAAGGAAAATTGAGGAGACAATGTTGATTTCATTTCTATTAGAATTAATAATGTGAGTGAAATCAAGAAGAGATTGTTATTAGTTATAAACTGCATGAGCTAGGCATGAATGCATTTATGTAGTATTTTTAAAGGAGTGATAGGAATACAATGGGTCTACAGTTCATAAACTCAGTTGATGTGCCACCTTTGTGAAGTGGGATTTTAAATAATATTTTTCCAACATGGAGAAGAAATAGTTTTCAGTTACTGACTGTTTGATCAGAATGAAGACTGGGAAGGAAATATATTCAGTTATCTTTAGAAAACAGTGGGAAGGCTGTTAGCAGTCAGAGTTGTCGGGTTTAGTTGTTTAGTAACTTTCTTGTTATAGTAATAATAGGGTAAAGGGTAAATATCTGTAAATGATTTTCAGTCATGTTGGGAAATGTCAGGTGGGAAGTGGGGTGGTCATCAATCAGAGACTGCCCGAATGAAGTGGGAGTTGATCTGAGTGGCAATGGAGTCTTTAATATTTGTGATGGAAGGAAAGGGTGTGGTAGGATGGCCTGAGTGCAACAGCTTTTTTAGGAATGCCCAGAAAGGTCTGCAGTCTGTTTTGATATGTGCTTTGGTGAGGATTCTGAAATATCTAAACTTTTGAATGGTATGTTCAGTCTTATTTTTGTTCCACTCCTTTGCAACATGAGCTGTTCTGTCTCCTTTAACAGAAATGGAGCTGTGATGGATTTTACCCTTTTTGTTTTTGCAGCACCTAAATTATTTAGAATTTTGAGAAACTGTCACTGAAGTGAGAGATTCCGTCGTCCAGTGGCATAGTTCTTAATACATTCCATTTGTAGTGACATAGAGTTGAGATGAATTGTTTTTTATCAAATTTATTGAGGTTCTGTATTTGATTGTACATTACTTGTTTAGATGGGCCATGTTACTTCCTTACTGCATAGGTCAGGAGATGGTCATTAATAGTCTGGCAAGTAATCATAAGATTTTACTTTATTTGCATAGTTTGGTAGAATCCAATTCAGGATGGATTCTCTAATAATATTTTTTGAGCCTGATGGTGGAATTCATAAGTTGGATGAATATAAGTTTATTGAATTTTTGGGGTTGTCCTTCTTAAGGGATTTTCAGTCAGTGTTATTATCCTCCAAAATGAAAGTTTCATGACGGATATTATCTCACATCAAGTGGAGGATAGTTTCAGTATTATTACCTTTGGGGTATATAGGACTGGAGTACATATATTTCTGTGAATGATTTTGAATTGAGCTAGTAGTAGTAGTTCACTGTTATGGAATTTTGGGACATTTATGTGGAGTGGGGGGTGTTCTTATGTTTTTGTAAATGATGACTTTGATGGTTTCTTTATCTGAACATTTTTATTTGTTGTGTTGAAAATAAAAGCCATCTTGAGTAATCAAAAAACCAGCTGATCACAAATACTGGCTTTTATTTCTATGCTAGGTCATGGTACAGGAGGAATGAAAGAATTTGCCACCCCCACTCCACTGTAGTGCAGTCTTAAAGTTGGCATATCTAGTTTGCAGGGGGTGGTGGTAGGTATGGTACGCCACATGGAGAGTGCAGGGGGTGTGCCCCTTGCAAGAAAAAGTTTTGTTTTTTCAGTAAGGTAAGTTTTGAGCATTTCTGTTCAATTAATGTTTTGTTTGGTCAAGCAAGCAACATGCACCTCTCTCCTGTGTGTGTGTGTGTGTGTGTGTGTGTGTGTGTGTGTGTGTGTGTGTGTGTGTGTGTGTGTGTGTGTGTGTGTATATATATATATATATATATATATATAGATATACAGTATATATATATGTGTGTGTGTGTGTGTGTGTGTGTGTGTGTGTGTGTGTGTTCGTGTCACGTACGTGTCTCTGTGTGTATACGTGTTTATATAAAATGTGATTACTAGGTAACAAGCAATCTGCTCTAGAATACAATACAGTACTATAACCTTGTGTTGGACTCTGTGGTTTTAATGTCCTTGTTTATTGATGCTCTGTACAGAAATTAAATGGAAAACGAAACAATTATTTATTAGTTTAATTACTCATCAGGTGCATTTTAAATCCTGACCTACCACCAACTCAAGCATATGGTGATCATAGAAAATTATATAGTCTACATCACATGGGATCATCCATTGCCAACAGTTCAAAAGATAGATGCTAGAAAACCAGATATAGTGGTTCAAGAAAAGAAGACAAAAGTAGCATTGATCGTTGAAATCGCCAAACCCAGTAACTACAGTGTCCTGCATACAGACAAACACAAAGTCAGAA
The DNA here is from genome assembly GCF_019279795.1 of Protopterus annectens. NCBI lineage: Eukaryota > Metazoa > Chordata > Ceratodontiformes > Protopteridae > Protopterus > Protopterus annectens. The sequence continues at coordinate 1,310,074,150 of NC_056746.1, read as the reverse complement.
ATATCAGGATTTGCAAGCAGAAATGAGAGCAATGTGGAAGAAAGATACCCAGATAGTTCCAGTAGTAGTAGGAGCAGCGGGTCTTATAAAAAAAGTGTCTACAATCATATTTAGATATGCTACCAATACAAGTAACTCCATATGAATTGCAGAAGTAGTCACTAAAGACACATTGCAGGTGCTGCAAAGAGCACTTTTGGCTGACATCAACGAGTGAAACAATACTAATTTCATGAACGTTAATCATACTTTGACTTAGGAAAAGGGTCCATTCCCATCACGGTATTAGTAACCCAAAGGATTTGGAGAAATTGAAAAGTGAAAAACCTCAGTTTAATGTCTTACCAGAAGGATGACACACTCAGGAGTGCAGCACTGCCCCCTTATGCTCCACATAGTGTTACCAATCCCTCTATCTGGTGAGTGTGCTACTTATTGCTCCAGAGACACTGCATATATGTGTTGCTAGAGGGCCCTAGTCCATCACCCTGCCAAGGACTCCATCTGACCATGATCCAGCTCTGCTGTAAATATTCAATAAACTATTACCATCTTTATATTTTGCACTTAATAGAGGCATATTTATATGTTTACATTATTGCTTGTTTGATGCATATTTTTATTGCAATTATGTTTGCACTTTTCTGTGTTTCTACTTACTTTGTAAATGCTAATTTAGTCTGTTTGCAGCTTCTTAAAGTTTGAGACAGATCAGTCCATGGAAATGTCTGTATATATTTTACATTTTCTTCTAAGTGATTAATTTTGATTTTAAAACCTGGGGGATGTTCAGAATGAAAACATAATGCGACCATGCAGAGGAAATAGAATGGTGATGTAAAAGTGATGAGGCTCAGTGGAGTAGGTATGCATGAGTGCTGTCATATCATGGTCATGCAGCAGACAGTATTGCATAATACTTCCTCAGCTCTGGTAATGGCATTAACCATGTAACTGAATCAACCACAATGTCGTTAATTACATGATCCATGGACATTGGCATGAAAATAGTGTGCCCAATGCTGTGCGTGTTAACATACGCATCAAAGTGTCCCATAGCTGCAGCATGGTCACAGCTGGGTGCCATACAGGGGCACCACAGCAAAGTGACAACTGATTCTATTATGTAAATATGAAAGAAGAAGTAGAGAGATAGGACACTAAAATGTGAAAAAGCTAGGGAGTGTACATGAAAGAAGGTTATCCTTTTGTTGGGATAGGTGCTCACATTTTGTCAGAAGAAGTGCAGGGAAAGAAACAGGGAAAGTCAGATAGACAAGCCAACAAACTCAGAATACAGATAAGACTGAAGGGGAGGTACTGATAAATGAGAGAGCAAAAATGGAGAGATGTAAATTGAAGGAGGGTAAACTAATGATGGGAATGATGTGAAAGGATGGAGAACACAAATGATAGCAGTTAAAGAAGGGGAGAAAGCCTCACAAAGCCAGTCCAGAAGAGAACCTCCCTAGAAGTCAGTCAGCTCCATGGCTGCGATCATGGGTGAGCTCGGCCCTTGGTAGACTGATGGTCAGGGCCTGACAGATGGGTAACTCTGCAATAGGATGTACAGCATGATTCCAATGGATATTTTGAGACAGTGATCAACCTCGGTCCTCACTAGATGCTGTACCTTGCACTGGAGGCCCAGGAGGACCCCTTTGCTCCACCCTTACATTAGAGCCTCCACCCACCCCACCAGAGAAGTGACAATGGTGACCACCAGTGAGTCCTCTGGGTTTCTTTTCACGGTTTACTATTGAAAGGTTGATTAGTGTTAGGTGGATTAGTGTTAAGGCCGAAAAATAATGTTGTATGTGAAAAGCATGAAAAAGCAGAATGTCGAAAATGGTTTGCACGATTAAGTGCAGTCGATATTTTCAACATTCCCCTCTTCCAGCCATCACAGTTAGCTCTCCTCTACTATTCTGCAGGCCCCCCCATACCCCCTGCACATTAAATATACCAACTCCAATATCGCACTACAGTGAGGAAATGGGCTACTTCCCTCTTCCTCACTGAAGTGCGACCTCCCTCCATAGTCTCAACACGTCACTTGTGAAAAGGTCAAGTGCACCATGCAACTCAACTAACCTCGGTTGACTGCTTTTGTTTCGATTTCCTGCCCCTAGGACATCGTAATTTCGCACATTGGACATTCGACTTCTTGCAATTCGGGTAAGTCATAGTAAACCACTTTCCACAGAGTGATCTTCATTACCCTTCAGAGAAACAGGTTGTGGGACTTCTGGGAACTACGCAATGCAAACATTCATAGGTAAATACTAGGCTATATATATATATATGTGTATGTATATATATATATATATATATATATATATATATATATATATATATGTGTGTGTGTGTATATATCTATATATATATATATATATATATATATATGTATATATATATATATATATATATATATATATATATATATATATGTGTGTGTGTGTGTGTGTGTGTGTATATTACGTCAAGTTGATTATTATTTCAGATAGGTTTATTATCCTGTAGAAAACCAATTAAAGGATTAAAATGTTTGTAGGTGCTGTGCTACATATGGCGTCATTCCACCTGTTTCCCTTCCATCTTTAATTAATTGCTGCACTTCCCTGCAGCCAGTCACATCTCTGATGTTCTGTGTGGTATGTAAATACCACTGTGCAGTTAAGCAGAGGTGTGATTAATTGTTCTCCTAATGTTCAGGACTAAATTAGTTAACATGGAAAACAATGTTACTGATCGCTCTGACCTCTGCAAGAAGAGCATCTCAGTTGCAAGCTCTTATGGTGGTTCAACCTTATCTCATTTTCCTCAAGATAGAGTTTCCTTGAGAACCAGTCCTTCATTTATGCCTAAAGTGGTCTCCAAGTTTACTTTGAGAGAAGCTGTCCATATCCTTGTCTTCTTTTCAGAATCTAAAAATGAGGAGAAAAGAATATTCCATGGCTTGGACGCCCAGAGACAACTCGGGTACAACAGCACACAAAACCTCCAAAAACCACAAAGTGACTAGAAAAATCTAAACCAAGAAAAAATAGAATGAAATGTTTATTGTCAAATGAAGCATCAGTTAGTTACTTAATCAATTATGGCTGCATGTCAACATACTGATATGATTTTATTTGATTTATTTACAGACAGTCAGAGATCAAGCAACCTTTATTCATTTTTAAAGGCAGAACATCAGATGTTACCAGTATTGTTTAGTACTCCAAAAAGTCAACAGTTGATCACCCTTTCAGGCGATTTTATCAGCAATGGAGCCTTTACCATTTTTTGTTGAAAAGTCAACAAAACAATTATTGGATATTTCAGACGCTCATACAAAAGATTCTTGGCACTGTTTGAGCTCAGTTAAAGAGGCTGGTTTTAACTCGGATATAACATTTGAGACAATCAATGTTATTTATTTATATGCCATAATATCAAAAGTAGATAGGTTAGATAAGTTTAGGAAATTTCCAGTCAAATATAGTAACTTGTCCACTGAAGTTTTTGAATTAAAATCCACATTTTTGGATTTGGTTTTAAGTAACATTTTGTTTTCTTTTTTTACAGGAATTAGTATCAACAAAATAAGGATGTTTCAATGGGTGCAGCTATGGCTCCCACCTATGCTAATATTATCATGAATATATGGGAACAGAAGTTTATTTATAAATCTGAATATAATGTATATACATACTTTCATCAATGTTATATAGATGATTTGTTTTTATGTGGTGGGGTATTATTGAAAAATTAATTGAATTCTTTAATTATTTAAATTCAACTAGTACAATTAAAATTTACTTATAATTGGCATAGAAATAGCATTTTTCTGGATGTGTTCATAACTACAGATGAAGTAAATACTTGCATTGTCTTCACATATGCTAATATGTTTTTTTTTTTTTTTTTGTATTATGATAGTAGCCACTCTTAGTATGTTAAAAACAACATGGTAAAATAAAAAGTCAGTTAGTTAGAGCTTCAGAAGTAATCATATTAGAAGCTGATTTTCAAGCAGAAGTGAAGTTTATAGCACAATTATTCTTAGAGGATACCTACTGGCTTTTTTTAGAAAATATGGTATTTTGTGTTCTGTTAGTTTGAAAGTACTGATTCTGTCCTATTTTAGGTACTGATTGTAATATGTTTATATCATGCAATACAGTGACAGAAGTTAATAGGATAGATTTTTGTGTGTTATAATAGTGTGTAAATAGTTTAGCAGTACAACAGGTTATTAAAATAATTGGAGAAGTTTTAAGGAAATGTAGAATTATCGTCACTAGTGGGAAATATTCTGCTTTTGCATAGAGTAGAAGATATAATTTACAATTATTGTAGCAAGATGATAGTAAAGTCATCTTAGTGATTCAACCCTCCAATAAATTCTAGTCCCCTCTTACCTGATCTCTGTACCTTTTCTTGCAGTCATCCATATCAGCAAAATGTACTTTCTGCATTGTCATGTTGGCTTAGATCTTAGAATAGTTTTTGCTGTTTTATGAATATAGTTTTCTCTATGGCAGTTGTTATTTTCCTTCAGCATCTACATCCAAAATCCCACTGTCTCCTTACTTTCTGAAGCCTCCACCCCCTTCATCATCATCCCTTTCCACTTTGAATTATAACTTTCTGCTTGTGTTATATATATGAGCATTAATTGTGTAGCTCTAAACTATCTTGTTCTACTGGAAGGATCAACCTATTCCACTTAACCCTTGCCCTCTTCCCCTTCCAGATAAATTCCCTTCAAATCTTCATTAATTATTGCCCACAGCTTCTCCTGTAGTTGATAAAAATATGCCTGACTTGTATATAAAATTAAAGGAAATAAAAACGTTTTCACTGCTTGTCGGTTAATGTCCATATCCATAACAATAGATTCCAATTTCAAAGTTTTTGTATTGTCTGTTTTAGTCTCTTCCCACTTATTGTTAGCTGCCGTAACAGAAGCCTTTGTAACCCATATCTTATCATATCCCCATAAATATATGTATTGCTGAAGCAATTTGTGTGTGGGTAAGTAATTTACGGCTATAACCTTTGTTTTAACTTCATTAATTTTTATATCCCGAAAAGGCGCAAAATTGTTTCAAAATCTTCCACAACACTGAGTTGTCGTTTTCTGCCTTTATCAGGTACAAAATAATGTCACTACAAATAAAGTCAGTTTTTCTTGATTAGCAATTATATCCTTGAATCTCTGTGTCCCTTGTTTTCTTTACGAATGACTCTAAATATACAGCAAATAAAAAAAGGAGAGACGACACCCCTGCCTGGTTCCTTAGTTCTTGCCTATGATACTTCATATATCCTCCTAATTAACCTAATTTTTGTTTCAGAAAATGCAAATGCTTCCACTTCCTTATTCATAAAATCCCAGCCTACTTTGTTGAATGCTTTCCCTGCATCAAGATCCATCAATAACAGCGGTATTTTCTTACATTCTGCTTACCTCTGGATCATCATTGTTCCTTTAATTTTACCAAATGTTTGTCTCCTCTCCAGAAAACCACATCGTTCCATATCTGTTGATTCTGGCAACATCTTTGCTATTTTTTAAGCTAGTTTAAACATTAACACTTTATAAACTTGGGTTAAAATTGAAAAGGTTTTATATGAAGCTGGGAATGATGGGGCTTTACCATCTTTAGGTATTACACCCACCACAGCTTTCTTCCAAGATGTTGATGTTTCCCATCCTTTAAAATACTGTTAAACAAAACCTTCAAGATCCGTATCACTTTCTTCCCTCCTAACTTTCAAACTTACACAGGAATGCCATATGTTCCTGGAGAATTTCTTGTAGATTGATTATGCATCACCATTTTTTTTATCTCATCTCCTGCAGTTTTAGCTGTTAGTTGTTGAACCTCATCTTTCTATAACCTGGCATAATTAAGTTTTCCATAAATATTTGCATTTATGCTCTTTCTTGATTTCTACATTTATCTGCTTGATACAAATGTTCATAAAATTTCTGAAATGTCTCGAATACTACATACTACAGGATCTCTAGCTATTTTTCTTGTTATATTCTCTCTGAGTTTGGTGACATCCCTTTCTGCTTTCTGCCTAAGTCATTGTAATAAAAGTTTTTGTGCTCTAGAGTTATTATCAGAAACAGTTGCTTAACAACCATTTTCCTAAATCCATGCATATTATCCAGATACTCCCTTATTTTCTCTGTAGTACTCTACAGTTGCTCCTTTTCTTGTTCTGTGAGATTCCCCTTATTCTGCAATACGTTAACCTTTGCCAGCCCCTGTAAATACTTTATATTGCTTCTTAACCATTGCTCTTTTTGGTTTATTTCTACTCTAATTTTAAAATCGATTTTCATTTTGTCCCATTCACTAGCTATAACTTTTGAAGAAGTTTCTATTTTCCCTAATAACGCTCAACTAATTTCCACTACCCGTTCCTTAAATTCCTCTCATTTTAATGGGTAAGTGTAAAAGCACCATTGTCTCATTTTTACTTCATTACCCTGCAGTTTTATATTCGTTTCTATTGATGCATAATCTAAATCATTTATTGGATGTTTGTCAGAGCTTTCAATTAAATACACGTTTCTGTGAAATGTAATTTCTGTCTAGTCTAACCCAGTGATTGCACCTTGGGAATAATATGTAAATTCTCTCAGAATTCCTACTACTGAATTCACATCTTCCATACCAACTATTTTCATAAATTTCTTCAGATATCTGTCCTGCTTTGTTATATTTTCCTTTCAAGGTCCCCAGACACATGTTGAGTCTTGCAAGTCAAGTTCTAGTCCCCAGCTATAAGTAATATTCCCTGCTGAAAGCTGATTATTTCTCTCAAAATCTTCTTAAGCTTCATAATAGCAGGTTTTGGTACATGCCATTGTAATATTCCTCTCTTGCCGTAGTCTCTTACTACCACAAATCTACCATTATCATCTTTTTTTATTGACACCATTTCTAGCAAACTGAAGTCTGTATCTTTAAAAGTTCAGTGATATTTGTATAGAAGATTCTGACTGGCTAACAGTCACCCAGCGATGTTTTAGTAGTATTATTTAAATTGTGTCATTGAATGTACCAAGTTCTGAAGCAGTCAATTTTATTGTTTGACAAAAGTGCTTAACTTGGTGTAATAAATATCTTGTCTCATTTGTATTCATCTCAGGTACTATCTTGAGTGAATAAAATCTTTTAGTATCTCTGATCAGTTGTTCATTTCTTGTGAAGGTAGGAAAAAAGGACAACCTGTGTCAAAGCACACTATTTCCAATTGGTTATCTTGTGCTGTTACATTTTGTAAAAAAAAGACAAAAAAAACCCCCACAAGGTTATAAGATATTCTAGCAGGACCTTGGCCTCATCTGTGGCTTTTTGGAAAGGGTTGGATACTAGAAGTATTCTGGAAGAAACTACTTAATCTTCTGTATATTCTTTTATAAGACACTATATGCTGGATACCTTCTCCAGGTGAAGGACAGGCTTTGCTAGGACCATTGTCCAGGAGGTCCTGGGCCCTCATCCTTCCTCCTCCCTGTCAGTTTAAACTGTGGTAATCTATCCATTTAGCTAAGGCTACTGCAGTAGTCGAATGAATGATTAACATAATACAGTTGTGTAAGTAAACTTGCCATAACAGTACATGTTCAAATGATCACTGCTGCATTATACCATGACCCCCCATTAATATTCCAAAATGTGCATGCTGATTGGTCAGCGAGCACGTTGTAAATCGACTTATACTAATGGAAAAAGGTCCGGTCGCCCAAACTTTTTCCATTAGTATAAGTCTTTTTTAAAACACTGTCTCACTATGTTAAAGGAGTTTAACATAGCGAGACTGGTTTAAAAAAAGCAACATTTAACATAGCGAAACAGTTTGTAAAAAGCAACGGAGATCTTGCTTTCTCCGTTGCTTTTTTCAAAACTGTCTCGCTATGTTAAACCCATTTAACATAGCGAAACAGTAAAAAGCAATGGAGATCTTGCTTTCTCCGTTGCTTTTCCCACAGCTCTGATGTACTGCGTAGGCATACTCATGCGCAGTACATCAGAACTGCCGCAGAATACCAGACAGTCCACTGCGGAAGGGCAGCAAGGAGGCATTATACAATGCCATTATTTAAGAAAAGTAATTATTTTTTTTCTTAAATAATGTCATTATAATATAATAACCACGCCTGGGTGTGGGTAATGCTGGATTTACCCACGGTTGGCTTTGTTTGGCCACTCGGGCTACGCCCTCGTGACCAAACCACGCTAACCATGGGTAAATCCAGCATTACCCACACCCAGGCGTGGGTTATTGCTATAGTAACAGCTCCTTCCTTAATCCCCCCTGTTTTTGTATTATTTTGTTGTCAGGGTGAAGATATATATAGAGGGATATAATTATAGATGTAAATTTATAGATACACACACACACACACACTTTTATTTTCTTAATATTGTCTTCTCTCCTCCTGCTCAGCGCAAGCTGACTAACGGTTTGGGCACATGGGAGGTGTCCTGAAGCTTAGGAAGCTATCCAGCTGTTATATTCATAGGAGGATTTAACCCATATACCCAAGACCACTGCAGCAGTGATCATTCAAACATCAACTGTTTACTTAAACAGCTGTACTGTTTCTCGTATAAACAATGAACTATCATGTTTTTAGTTTGAGCAATGATGAATTCTGAAAGTTGAGTCAGTAGCAATTCTAGCCAATTTTCTAATATGTTACAGCAAACATATCCATATTGCTATGCACAAAAAAAAAATAGAATCAAAGATCCAAATAACGTATGTAAAGTTAATAAGCAATAGCAGTCCTGATTTCAGATGTAAAATACCCTTTAGCGCTGCATAACATTCCATCCAGCAGATTAGACTTGAATATAATCATCTTGACATGAGATCAAATGACAGATCTTCGTGAATGACAGCACCAGATATTTAATGCTGGAAACTACATTCATTTTAGTTCCTTAAGCTTAAGTTGTAAAAAGATTATTTATTTCCTGTTGAAGCATGTTGTTCCCTATTGTCATTACTTTTAAGTTTTAAAGTAGAAAACCAGAGCAATTGAATCAATCCAATGCTGATGAATTAATGCTGTTTCAAAAATCATTAAGAAAACTTGATAGTACGTGAAAGTGCAATAGAATAGTCAGCACACTGAGTAACATATCTTTTAACAGTTTGCAGTCATATATTGTTTGCTTACAGGACCTTTAATTTAAGCTAATGTATTTTTTTCATTTACTTTTCATTTCCTTTCAACAACATGCAGTAGCCTGTTTACATTACTAAAAGTAACACCAAATGCATCTGTACAGCATTTGCAGTGCATTTACACACACAGTGCATTCATTCAAAGTCATAATGTTGCATGTGAGAAAAGAACATAATGTACAACAGCATTGTGGCCAGACTTAGTTTCCTTTTATATAAAGTCAGTGAGCAGTCAGGCGTGACTTATTTTTACAGCTGTTTTAGTAAAACAAAGATTTTGAAACCACTGACATTTAAAACACAAAGAAGTCCAAGGAGAACAAACAGCATGTCTAACTGAATTAATTTTTATATAGATACAGAACTTAAATTACATCAGGGAATACTTTATTTAAAAGATTTTTGAAAAAAGTTCTGTTTTTGTAATTCTGTCAGACTGTGGATGTGCATCTGCTTTTTGATGTAATACACAGTAATGCATCAAAATAGAACGTCACAGAGTATAACAGTTCATGATACAACACCAGGTGTCTGGTTAATAACTTGTATGCTGTGTAAAGAAAGACCAGTGACAGTAAAATGAAAGAAGCAAAAGTGAAGGTATATCAGGATATTGCCTTAGCTGAGGGATTTTGTATAGCATAAAAAACAAAAACGTGGACTAATTTTGAAGCCTTGAGATGTACCATATTCGCCCCTCACACACAGAGCTTTGTGTACTCCCAGCTGACCATCAGCTGTCTGGCTACATCACTTTTCCTTGTGTGTCCCCAGTACTATCCCATAGTAATGGAACAGCACCAATGGCAGCTTGGGTAGAGAAGTGGAGTGGAGTAGCCTCCAGTGTCACATACATTGGGCCCTCACAATAGAGAGGATTTTTTCATACACCCTAACTGGGTGGAGCTGATGACATCACACACATCTTTGCACACAGTGTCAGCTGGCTATGCCGCCCCCTGGTGCCGTACTTTTACCAGCAATCTATCCTGCTGTTAATAATAGATTTCCATCATCAGGAATGTGTCTTTATCGTGGACAGAAGCTGGCACAGCTACTTTTTTACACCTCACCCTCCCTGTCTTCTCTAGCACCCCAGAAATGTATCTCATTCTAATCCATTTAGGCCAGCGTAAACATTTCCCAATTTGGTACTGTAGTTAAATCCTTAATGGTGGAAAGAACACTTTAGAGGAGTTTTCTCCTTCTCTTTTTCAGCCAGGCATTAACAGATTTAATTAAAATAGCTGTTAAAACATAGAGTATTAAAATGAAACCTGCAATGTGAGATGCTGCTGTTGATTGAACAAAATTTACACTCCATTATATTTCATTAGACAGAACCTATTAAAATGGCATGTCATTACAAAGCACACACACATTCACAAACACGCACACACACACTCACAAACACGCAGACACACACTTGCAAAGAAGTGAAGTTATGTTGTCCTATCTCTCCTTCATTCTTGCTGGTTGGGTTCAGAACCAAGCATCTGTTCCGACTCGGCCGCATACTAAAGCTCGAGAGCTCTCACTGGCTCGAGGCTAAACTATATCCCATGATGCCCAGCGGCTGTTCCCCAGATCTCGTTTCCCACTTGCAGCTTCGGGATATCTCTTTGCTGGCACAGGCTAAGTGACTTTATTATTTGATATTTCATTGTGGTTAATAGTAATTTTTCTAACTGCTTATTCCCTTTACACACTGTAATTACCCTTTTTCAGCAAGTTTTCTTTCTATCCCTGTTTATTGACTTAACTTGAACTCCTTCTTCCTTCTTAAGGTGTACTTGGTGCTGCCCCGAGGAATCTGTTGTAGTTAGAGGGTTTCTTCTCCCCTTTTTCCTCTTCCAGTTTCGCCGTTTAAGTTAGAGGCGTCTCCTCAGTTAGGGGAGTGCGTCGTTTAAGTTAGAGAACCTCCTCTAACTTTTTTTTTTTAACCTTTTTAACTTCCCTACACCTGTCTTTCTTAAAAAAATAATATATATATATATATATATATATATATATATATATATATATATATATATATATATATATATGTGTGTGTGTGTGTGTGTGTGTGTGTATATATATATATATATATATATATATATATATATATATATATATGTATATAAAATTTATATATAGAGGCTTTTACTAGCCTTGTTTATTGTGAAGTGGTGTGTTTGTTACCAAAATAGTTATCGTTTTTTCTTGAATTTAGTACATTTTGTTAGTACTTCTTCTTTTGGCTTTTCCCGGTTAGGGGTACTCCGGTCCGCTAATGACTGGCAGTAGATTTTTATGGTGCCAAGGTGCCAGCCCGATGCCCAACCTTCAACGAAGGCATGCCCATTCACGCATGTCTTTCGAATGCCACTCGACCATGGGGGGGTCATGCAGACTCCACACAGAAGGCGGTCCAGCCAAGAATCAAACAGGAGAGCCTCTTGCTGTGAGGCGACAACGCTACCGCTGCACCACCGCAGCTTGAGTACCTTTTGTTAGTCAGGATGTCTAAAGAAGTTAAGCAGTCAAGATTTAAAAAGTGTGAATTGTGCACACAGAAAATGTATCTTACTGATGCTCACATCAGCTGTGTGTACTGTCTTGGTGCTGTCCACCTGCAGGATTCCTGTTCAATCTGTCATAGGTTCAGTTCCAGGGTCCTGCAGGAAAGGAAAAACAAACTTATTCTCAGGGGTTTATTGAAGGGACTCTTTGATACAGTTGAAGGGAGTTAGGCTTCAAAAACCATAGACAAAACTCCAAAAACTTCTTCGGCTCCTGGCTCAGAGTCTTCGAAGAGACACGACCAACCTATTTCTTTGGAACCGATACCTAGCGGTTCCGACAGACAAAAATCTACTCCGGCTCCCCTGTGTCTTTGGAGCCATCAAGTAGTAAAAAGAGGAGCCGGTCACCATCATTGGAACCGATTTGGTCGGTGCTGCAGTCTCCCTTGCTTCAATCTGTGGCTGGTAGACATAAGTTCTCCCATTCCTCTTGTTCCTCTCTGAGCCTTTCGGATGATGATGTGGACCGAGTCGTGAGAAAGTTGCTTCGTACACCAGCCTTGGCAAAAATTCTTTCCAGCCCAGCCCAGAAGTCATGGAGCCGACTCCAATAGTGTCTTTACCCTCAGTTCCTCCTCCGATTCAGTTGAGTTCGGAGCCAGAGTGCCTGGAAGTCCTTATAGTGGAATCTTCGGTTCCGAAGCCCGCTCCAGAAGTTTTGGTGCCGATGTCAACACCAACCACTTTGATACCCTCTTCTTTCGTAGGGTCTGGGGGCTGAAACTCACTCGTCAGCTCCAGGGAGAGGAGATTAGGACCAGACCCTTGTGGGATCCGACTCTTCCACTCTGAGCTTCGGCGCAGGTCAGTTTGGCGCCTACATCTGCCTCGGAGCCCTCGTCCTTGGTTTGGGGGAGATCTCCTGGCTCCTCGGATCAGGAGTCTCTCTCAGCTCCAGATCGGGGTGCCTTCGAGGGGATGAGGAGTGTGCTTTCCTGTGAGACTGCTCCACCCTCGGCTACAGCTACTCTTCCCCCCAAGGGCCGGTGTCAACCTCTACATCAGTCCTCCAACCCCTGCGTAGAGAACCAATGCCCCAGGACGCCCCAATGGGCAAACCCCTCTCTTCGAAAACCTCTCAGGAGCATCCCCCCAAAGAGATCCCTCGGAAGAGAACATGTAAGAGGAAACACATAGACTCCTCCGAGTCTGTCACGTCTGATACCGACTTAGAGGAATCGGAAGGGTCCCCATGGTCACCCTCTGAGGATGTCTCATTTTCAGACATCTTAGTGATCCTGAAACAGAGAGGTGGCTGGAAAGCCCTTTTGAGGATGAGTCTGTATACCTGGAGGCATTTGGTTCTCGACACTCCACCTCTTGGGTGTGTCCGCTTTTTGACCAGTTGCTGGGTGTGGTCAGTCAGAAGGTGTGGAGCTGTCTGGAATCTGTGGAGCCAGTTCCGAGGTTCCGAACAAATTTATCACAGCCCTGGAGGACAAACAGTTTCTAACAAAAGGAGTCCCAGTAGATGCTATGGTGGCGGCGGCGGCCACAAAGAAGGAACTCGCTGAAACTTCTGCATCTGTCCACCCGCCGAATAAGGAATATCGTACGATGGACAGGTACGGGAAGTGTATGTTTTCTTCAGCAGCCTTTACCCTTAGGTCGCTGAACTACCTATGCCATTTTACTCGCTTGCAGAGGGATCTCCTTAGGAGATACCCTACAAAGTGCTACAGCTCAGGGGTTGTTTGACAAAATTATCTCTCAGCTTGTGACCTTAACTTCTATTACTAACTCATCCATGCGCCTCATTTCCTATGCAGCTGATGGAGTGAGTAGGGCAGCAGGTACAGGAATAGCTCTGAGGAGACATTCATGGATGCGTCTTTGTGATTTTGCTGAACCCTTCAAGTCTTCCTTTATTGACACCCCTTTTGATGGCTCGTCCCTGTTCAGGACAAAAATGAAAGAGACCCTAACCAGGAGTGCACAGGATGGCAAGACTCTTTCTGCTGTGGGAGTACGTTTTTCCGCCCCAACGAGGCCCTATCCCAAGGGCCAGTAGAGCGAAAAGATGTGGTTCCAGAAATCCAAAGGAGCCTCGCCGGACACTCATGGTGATTTTTCCCCCAGGGGCAGAGGGGGAAATAACAATGGAAGATGCCACCCATGCAGCAGCGGGGGTCTGCAGAACCAAGGTGACAGAGATACGTTCTCGGGTCGACCCTTCTAGCACTCCTGAAAGGAGGCCCGCCTGCCCACCTCTGGATGCAGTCGGGGGGAGGAAATTATCACTGTACCTGAAAGTCTGGCTAGACTTAACTCAAGACCAATGGGTACAGCCCATCATATTCAGAGGATACTCTGAGATATTCCTTTCTCCCATTCACCACTCCCGTCAAAGTCCATCCCAGACATTCCACCCAGTCAAAGGGATCAAGAAACCCTAGAGATCCAAAGGTTGCTAGAAAAAAGAACCATCCAAGAAGTCCCTGCAGACTAAGTCGGATCCGGAATTTACTCAAGGTTCTTTTTAGTTCTGAAAAAGACAGGGGACTGGAGACCAGTTCTAGATCTCTGCAGATTAAACAAGTTGGTTAAAAAGGCGACGTTCCGGATGGTAACACTGCAGTTTATACTCCCTTTTTTTGGGACAAGACAATTGGATGTGCTGGATAGATCTTCAGGATGTGTACTACCATATAAAGATGGACAGGCGATCCAGAAGGTATCTGCGCTTCTGGCTGGGAGCCAGTCATTACCAGTCCAGAGCTATGCCCTTTGGTCTCACTACAGCCCCCAGAGTGTTTACCAAGTGCATGGCAGTAGTTATGGTTCACCTGAGGCGTCAAGGATTCCGGGTGTTTCCATACCTAGATGGCTGGCTCCTGAGCGCCACCATTGAGCATCTACTAACCAGAACAAGAGACTCCACCATTCATCTCTGCTCTCAGCTGGGAATTACGGTAACTTAGAAAAATCTGTCTTGTTGCCATCTCAGCATATTACCTTTATAGGGGCAGACATAGACAAAAGAAATATGGTGGAAAAACTGCCTCGTGAAAGAGTACAGATGCTACGCCACCAAGTCTCCATACTAATCAAGAAGAAAAAAGTACAAGCCAAATTTGTCCTCAAAGTCCTAGGTTCAATGCAGCGACAATCACATTAGTTCCATTGGCACGTCTACATATGAGAGTATTACAGTGGCTTCTTTTTGTCCAGTGGTTTATGCAGGAGTTGCCTATGTCTCACAAAATTCTCATCATGAACACCTGCAGGAAGGACCTACAATGGTGGCTTTATTCTAACCAGATAACTATAAGCAGACCATTTGTACTTCCCCATCCCATAGCCACAGTGACCACAGACACTTCCCAGATAGGGTGGGGGGGCATTATCTGGGACAGACGGTCCAAGGGACTTGGCAGGAGCATGAGTACCACTTGCACATAAATGTCCTAGAGATGAGGGTGGTGCTTCTGGCACTGCAAGCATTCCACAGCTCTCTACCAACAGGTACTATTGCCATTCAAACAGACAGTATGTCAGTGGTATGGTACATTAACAAGCAAGGGGGAACCAAATCCTACACCCTATGTTGGGAGGCTCAGAGTATGGCAATGGGCAATTTCTTCTCATCGTTTTCTGACTGCAACTCATATCCCAGGGAAATCCAACGTAATAGCAGACAGGTTGAGCAGAGCAATCCTTACGCCTCACAAGTGGTCTCTGAATCAAAAGAATGCAAACAGAATTTTTTGCAAGTGGGGCCAGCCTTGCTGAGATCATTTGCCACATCCATCAACACCAAATGCAGCAGCTACTTTGCCCTAGTCCTCCTTCGGGGGGGGGAGTCATCAAGGGATGCACTTGTGCACGATTGGCCCCCAGTAATTCTGTATGCCTTTCCTCTCTTTCCGTTAATAACCAAGGTACTCCAGAAAGCCAAGTAGTTGAGTCGCAAGCTAATTCTCATTGCCCCTTACTAGCCTCAACAAATTTGTTTTCCCTTCCTATGGGGCTCATCTTCTGGAGGAGCCCTGGATTCTGGAACCGGTGCCGGACCTCCTGACTCATCAGTTAAGAACGCTCCACCCCCTCCCTTCAAAATCTCAAGCTGACAGCTTGGTTACTCCACTTCCAGTCTTAGCCAGGCTTCCAGATTTATCCCCAGCAGTAAAGCACATTCTGGTTTCATCACACAAGAATGCAACTAGGAAACGTTATGCAAATAAATGGAAGAGATTCTCTTATTGGGCAGACAGAAACAACATAGATCCCTTTACAGCTCCTGTATCTGCCATTCTTGAATTCTTAATGGAAATTTTGATCAAGATGTAGCAGCAGCCATGGTAAGAGTGCAACTAGCTGCTATTTCAAATTACCATGTCGGAGACATGGGGTCAAACATCATGTCCCATAGATTGTGCAAAGCCTTTCTCAGAGGTACTTTTCTTCTAAGGCCTCCCTTAAGAGAACCCCCTTCTCCGTGGGATCTCAGTTTGGTATTATTGTCTTTGACCTCACCCCCCCTTTGAGCCAGCCTCCTTTTGTTCACTAAAGTTCTTATCTTGGAAGACAATCTTTTTAACAGCAATTACCTCCACTAGAAGAGTATCAGAATTGCAAGCTCTGTCTATTCATCCTCCATATTTAATCTTTCATAAAGACAGAGTGTTCCTCAGAACGAATCCTTCCTTTCTACCAAAAGTTTGTTCCAAGGCCAATTTGAGCCAGTCTATTGAGTTACCTGTATTTTTCCTTAATTATGGCAACAAGGCAGAATACAAGCTTCATCAGTTGGACGTGCATAGACAACTACGTTTTTACATACATAGGACCAAAGAATTTTGAAAATCCGACCAACTGTTTGTGTCTTTTTCAGACAACAGGAAAGGTGTTGGTTTCAAAGGTCACTTTATCAAAATGTCTCACAGATACCATCACTTATGTCTATAACCTGCGTAACAAACAGCTGCCAGGCAAAATTACATGGCATTCAACTAGAGCCATGGCTACTTCTACTGCCTTCCAAGCTAAACTTCCTTTGTACTCAATTTGTGTAGCTGCCACATGGGTCAACCCTCATACCTTTATTACTCATTACAAAGTAGATGTGGCCTCCCAGAGCAGGACTTCCTTTAGATTCACAGTTTTGAAGAGTTTATTCCCTTGAGCCACCCAAGATGAAGGTGCTGGGGACGCTGTCCCAACCAGCAAGAATGAAGTTGAGATAGGACAACATAACATAAAGAAGTTGTGTACTTATCTTAACGTTCCATGTTTGTTGTCCATGATCTCGCCTTCATTCTTGCGACCCACCCTCCTTTCTCCCTTCCGAGAGGATCAAGAGGAACTATAAATTGGCTATAGGTGCCTGACTCTTTTCACACCTTTTTCAGAGTAGGGGCAGCGCATCTATTCCATTTTGTTTTTATAGGATGAGGTGGTACAGTCTAGTGTTAGTTCTCAAACGAGATCTGGAGAACAGCTGCTAGGCATCATGGGATATAGTGTAGCCTCGAGCTAGTGAGAGCTCTTGAGCTTTAGTATGAGGCCAAGTCGGAACCGATGCTCGGTTCCAAACCCAACCAGCAAGAATGATCATGCACAACAAACATGGAACATTATGGTGAGTACATAGCTTCTTTTTATGTGAAGATGGATAGTCACCCCCATATGCATATCTTCCATACAGGCAAAGATCCTTTGTATCCTACATTTTTCTGTAACCATCTACAGTATCACAGTGTTATAAGTAAACTAACTGAATACCCTGATGTAGTGGTTTTGGGAAAAAAAGTAATTTGTCTAGCATATATCAACAGAGTGGGCATTAACGAACCTGGAATCATCACATAGAACTATGAATACCATTATTTTTCCAAGCATTAAGGCATAAGTAACAGATCTAATATGTTTTTTTGCCTGGTAACTTATCAATCACAACCTGACTGAGTCTGCAAATAGGTGTGTGTGCAGTTGGCTCCAGTGCTGGCTTTTGAGGAGTTTGAGAAGACTTTGGCCCATCAGTCCACACAGAAAAGGAACATTTCTGAGACCTCTGTTCCCTCCAGACTTCCCATGTACCTTACAGCTGTCAGAACTCATCATCATCAACTCTACATTCAGCCCACTTCTGATAGCCTTGATCCTACCCTTCGTCAAGGGATTAGGGACCTATCTGCCTTTTCATCTCTGTCCCCATCTTTGTCTTAAGTGTAAGTGCAAAAGGAGGCACTTGGACATGTCCCAAGGGTCCCTCACTGAGATCACTGACCTTGATAAAAGGGAATGGTCCCCTAGAACCACCCCCACCCACACCAGTTTTGTTGAATTAATGGGATTATTGAGGAAAAGGTGAAATTGGCCCACTGATACTCCTTCCCTGGATGAGGAAGTGTTATTTTGAGATTTTCGGAGCTGAGCCATCCACTTTCTGGGTGGTCCCTATTGTGGAGTGTCTCATTGATGTGGTCTTGTAGATGGCTTGGCGCAATCCTGGTATGTTGGAATCGATTTCTTGCAAAAAAGATAAGTAGTCAACCACTCCCAAGGATCATCAATACTTGAGTAAAAGACCTCTTGTGGATTTGATTGTGATTACAGCAGCCACTTAAAAGGAACTATCAAAGGAGGTTTTCATGATCCATCCACCAAAGAGGGCATTGAATTATATTTCACACATTACTAAATTCCAGTGGGAGTTGGAAAATGAAGCTCTAAACTTCGTCAGAATGTCTACAGCTGTAGATACTAGAAAGACCTTGGAATCTTAAATGCCAACTGTGTTGTCCATTACTAACCTTAACATGAGGCTCATATCTAATGCATCCAAAGCAGCATGTAATGGCATTACTATATACTGTCCTGCTTGGCTGAAACTTTTTATTTTTCCAAACAACTTTAAGATGTTCCTTCTGAGTGCTTCCTTATAATAGATCATCTCTTTTTCGTCCAGAGGTTAAAGGTATGGTGTCAAAGAGGGAACAAGAGAGCAAAATGCTTTCTGCCATTGGAGTTAAAGTAGAAGTAAACATCTCTAGCTCAAAAAATTCCAGCATTTTCTCTTTGACTCCTCTTCTGGGACAGTTCCCCATGTTAGGGGGGAAACTCCAGTGGACATCACCCCAGGGGCAGGAGGGGGCGGGGGTCTGCATAGTCAAGGGTTTACAGATCCCTTCTCTGATAAAACCTTTCAACGTTCCAGAAAATTTGCCAACCTAGTCTCTTCTGTAGGCAGTCAAGGGATGCTTATCATTCACTGCACCCAAGAATCCTGCCAAGAATCCTGTGTAATAAGTTGTCACACAGGATTCTTGGGTGCAGAGAATGATATTCAAGGGCTACATAATTCCTTCTCTGCCAAACAAAGCCCATCTTACAAAACTCTTCCTGATATTCCACCCGTCAAAGAAGAGCTGAAGAAGTCTCCAAGCTACTACAAAAAAGAGTCATACAGAGGGTCCCACCAGGACCACAAAGGATCCAGAGTGTACTCAAGATTCTTTTTAATCCCGAAGAAGAACATAGGTGGCAGTACACTAAACACCGAAAGAGTAATAAGAGACTTAGGGACACAGGTGGACAGTGGTCTCACGTTCGATAACCACATCGTCACAACAGTTAGGAAGTCCTTCTATGTGGCACACCTCATCACTAAGGGCTTTTCATCCAGAAAAAAGGAGATCATTGTCCCATTGTACTCATCCCTCATTAGAGCCATTATAGAATAAAATGCCCTGTTTGGTATGTACCTCTCAGGACATCTGCAACAACTGGAAAGGCAGCAGAAATGCCTCACTAAATGAATCACAGGCCTAAAGCAGGTGCCCTATGCTGACTGTCTAAAAAAAGTCCACCTATACTCTGTTGCATATCGTTTACTCAGAGGTGATCTCTGTTTAAGATGCAAGGCCATGTCAAACCCAGAGCTGTTGGACATGTTACACTTAAAGAAATCCCAGTCCCTCAGAGACACACGCACCAGGGATCTAAACCTTGTCATCACAATGAACAAAACATGCTAGAGGGATAGGTTCCTGACCCAGAGACTCCCCAGACTCTTTAATAGACTGCCCATACATGTCAAGCAGAGCGCCTCTTTGGCCCTCTTCAAAAGGAACCTTGATGATTGGATGGGAGACAGGAAATTAACCCCAGGTATCACGTCAGTCGCCCTGCTAGACAGAGGTCCAGCGAAGTAAATACTGTGGGAAGAAATAGCCAGGGAATTGTTATGGCTAGGCTTGTATAGGCCCTAGGGCCGATAGCCTAGTACCAACCTATGAACCTATAAGGGCAAAAGGCCCATACTAAAGTTCAGAAAATTGAATACATATGTGAAGAAGGTGAAATTCTGGATGGTTAAAATGCAGTTCATTCTTTCTCAGGAAGGAGAGACTAAATGTGCTCAGTAGACCTTTATGAGGCCTGCTACCACTTAAAGATCACAAAATAGTCCAGACGTTATCTCCATGTCCAGCTGGAGGCCAGTCATTATCAGATTTGAGTATTGCATTTTGGTCTCATCAGAGCCCCCTTGATGTTCACTAAGTGTGTGACAGTAGCAGCATCGCATCTCAGACTGCTGGGGTTTTCAAAGTGTTCCAGTATTTGGATGATGGGCTACTCACTGCAAGCACAAAAGAATTCTTAACCCTGTTGAGAGATTATTTACTTCACTTGAAAAGTCAAGTATACAACCCATGCAATGTGTGGAATGCCATTTATTCACAGTATCTCAAATTGCAAGGCTTCTGCAGTCAAGGCTGACTTCCTTTTACTCCATGGCAGCTTCAGTAGTCTTGGTTCTTCACGTAAAATTATTTGAGGGTTCTTTAGTAGACATCATCAGTCCAGTGGTCACCATCAACCCACTGTCTTCATCATCCAATCAAATTGTCTACCCTATGTCGCCATCACATGTCTTGGTGGATGAATTCCTCCCAGGTTTGTCAAGGATGCCCATTTCTAACTCCTTTTCCGTTGGCCACATTTATTACAAATGCCTCTGCATTGGGGTAGAGAGCATTATGAGGACAGAGAATGCCGCTACTCCATTATGAGGGGAGAATGTTTCAAGGAACATGAACCAGTCTAGAATCCCATCTTCACATCAGCATTCTAGAGAAGAGGGTGGTCCTGCTAGCATTCCAGGCACCTCAGAACTTGAACTGTGAATGTTATGTAGTCCAGTCTCGCCTACATTCTTACCCGTGGGTTTGGAGCCGGATATCAGCTTCAACTCGGCCAAAACTTTTTTAGCTCGAAGTCTTTCTATTGGCTGGGCTAAAATGTTATCCCATGCTGCACTGCTCTATATCCCCAAATCTCGTTTGCCGCTCGTGTAGCTCAAACGTGGTCTCACTCTTGGCTGTGGCTATGTACCCTTTTTTTCTTCTTCTTGAGAGAATTTATTGCAAACAAAAAGCTATTTTAATAGCTATTGTTCGTTTGGTATTATTTTGCGGAAAAGTTGTGTGTGTGTGATTGTTTCTGTGGTATCCCACTAGCTGTTCCAAAGGGCTAGGCCCGTTTCAGTTAGAGGACCTAGTCTGTCCCCTTGCTTCCCTGTGTTACAAACTTTCCGGTCGAAAACCGTTTAAATTAGAGGTTTTAGTCCTACCCCCACTCTTGTGTGTGTCAGAGGATCGTTTGTTAGAGTTTTTTGTTAGTGGTAGTTTTTTCCTGCCATAAGTGTGGTGCAAGTCTCTGATTGTTTTTCTAGTTGGTTCCGTACCTGTCATTTTTTTGTCTTGGTGATTGGTGTTAGTTGGTTACGAGGTCTAAAGATTCTCAGGAGCACAAGCCCTCGGGCTTTAAAAAATGCTCAAAGTGTGGCTATAAAATGTCCATTACCTATGGACATTCTGTCTGTGTATATTGTCTGGGAGCAATCCATCTCCAGGAGTCATGGAGCTTCTGTCATGCATTTAGTCCTATGGTCTTTCAGGAAAGAAAGAATAAGTTGATTTTGAAGGGACTTCTGAAACCCTCCTTTGAAGAGGGTCTGGAAACTGCTTCCAGCTCTAAAACTAAAACCACAAAATCAAAAAAGAGGTCTCCGGCTCCTACAGTCTCCTCGGAGCCAAAGGAGAAAATAGCTAAGTCAGCTTTGACGTCCTCAGCTCCACCGTCCTCGGGGCCGGAGGAAGTGTCTGCGGTGATGGAACCTGCTTCGGCTACAATCATTTTGGAACCTATTCGGAGCCGATCACCTAGTATTAGGCAAGTATCACCTGAGAGGAGGTCTCGATCTCCCTCCCTGTCCTCCAAATCCTCCAGGACATTATCGGATGTGGATGTCGATAGAGTGGTGCAGAGACTCCTTCAGTCGCCGGTCTTGGCAAAATTGTTTTTGGCTCCGTCCCAGTCGGCTCCGGAGCCCATCCTGCAACCTGCTTCGATATTCCTCCTCCGAGCGCATCCCAGCCTTCGGAGCCGGAGTGCTCGGCTCCGTGTGATGTCTCCAGGTCAGTTCCGATAGCCCCTCCTAGCTTATCAGTGCCGACGTCAGCTCCAACCCCATCGACGCCATCCACGGGATTCAGGACTCGGGATTCTTCAGTCGGACCCGAGGGAAAGGCTTCGGGACATCTCTCAGTTCCTAGTCTCCCTCTCGGTGCTTCGGCGCGGGGAAGTCCGACTCCTGTCATGGCTTCGGAGGCTGGTCGCTCCTCGGACTCAGGGGGGCCAGCCTTTGAGGCCATGCGAAGTGCGCTGGCCAGATCGTCAGCGACATCATGCGGGTCGGTCATTCTGTCCCCTACTACTCAGGTGCAGGTCTCTGATCACCACCTATCTTTAGACAGTTTAGCCCCAAGCCCTCAGGGTACCCCCATGAGTGGTCCCCAAGTTTCTGAGGGCCCCTCAGAGTGCTTGCCTGAGGAGACCCCTAGAAAGAAAACGTGCAAAAGGAAGCACATAGACTCCCAGGATGAGTCTCTTGCATCAGATACTGACCTCGAGGAATCGGAGGGGTCTCCCAAGTCATCCTCTGAGGATGTTTCTTTCTCTGACATCCTAGAGATCTTGAAACAAAGAGGTGACTGGCCGTCCAAAGCCCCCTCCGAGGGGAGTCGGTCTTCCTGAAGGCCTTCGGTGCTCAGGCCTCCGCCTCCTGGGTGTCTCCACCCATCGACGAGCTCGTGGATTTGATTTGTTGAAGGGTGTGGAAGAACCCTGACTCTGTGGAACCAGTCCCCAGGAGACCCAATAAATTTCTGTCTCCTCCTCCAGGTAAGGAGTTTCTGCCCAAGGGAGTCCCTGTGGATGTTATGGTGGTGGCAGCGGCCACTCAGAAGGAATTAGTCGAGACTTCTTCCACCGCCCATCCTCCTAACAAGGAGTCTAGGACCATGGACCGGTACGGAAAGCGTACCCTCTCTTCAGCGACCTTTACCTTACGGTCACTGAATTATTTATCTCACTTTATACGGCTCCAGAGAAATCTCCTCAAGGAGCTTGGAGATACTCTCACGGGTAACGTTTCTGAGGCAGTGACCCAGACGGTTAACGCCCAGATGTCTACCCTCAATTCCATTGTTAACTCCTCCATAAGACTGATTTCATATGCAGCCGAGGGAGCGAGTAGGGCAGCAAGTTCAAGAGTCGCCCTTAGGAGACGGGCCTGGATGCGCCTTTGTCATTTCACAGAGGCCTTCAAGTCTTCATTCACCGACACCCCTTTTGATGGTTCCTCTTTGTTCGGAACCAAGGTGAAAGACACCCTCACCAGGTGCGAGCAGGAGGGAAAAACTCTGTCTGCTGTAGGAGTCCGTTTTTTCCTTCCTTCTAGGCCTTATCCTAAGGCCTAGAGGGGTGGAAAAATGTGGTTCAAGGAATCACAGAGGTTTCTTCCTGGTGCACAAGGTGAGCCCCCCTCCAGAGGCAGAGGAGGGGAGGTTATTCAGGGAGACTGCACCCTAGAGGCAGAGGAGGCGCCTGCAGCTTGGGAGACCGCGATTCCTTTAGTGGTTCTCCCTACCGTCGCTCCTGATGGGAGGCCCGACTGTGCGTTTCCGAAGCCAATCGGGGGTCGAATCTCGTTATACCCGGAGGCCTGGCAAGACATCACCCAGGACCGATGGGTTTTACGAATAATTTCCGTAGGTTATGTCATTCCCTTTTCATCAGACCCCCCTCCAGTCAGAAAAATCCCGGATGTTCCGCCCAGTCAAAGGGATTACGCAGCTTCAGAAGTTTCAAAGCTGCTAGAAAAAGGAGCCATCCAACATGTCCCCTCAGACCAGTTTGGATTAGGGACTTACTCCAGATTCTTTTTGGTGCCAAAAAGAACATGGGACCTGAGCCCCATATTAGATCTCAGCCGATTGAACAACCATGTACAAAAGTCCAAGTTCCAAATGGTCACATTGCAGTCTATTCTCCCATTGTTGGGAAAAGAAGTATGGATGTGCTCCATCGACCTCAAGGATGCTTACTACCACATCAAAATGGACAGGGCATCCAGGAGTCACCTACGCTTCCGGCTTGGAGCCAGTCATTTTCAGTTTTGAGCCCTGCCCTTTGGTCTCACCACAGCCCTCAGAGTGTTCACCAAATGCATGGCAGTGGTGACTGCTCATTTGAGACGTCAAGGATTCCAAGTGTTTCCATATCTGGACGACTGGCTCCTCACTGCCACCACCAGGCACCTACTAATTCAGACCAGGGACGCCACTATAAATCTGTATCAACAGTTGGTCATAACATTGAACTTGGAAAAACCTGCCTTGTTGCCCTCACAGCGTGTCACTTTTATAGGTGCAGAACTAGACACCGTCCTCATGCGGGCGTTTCTACCACAGGAAAGAATCAGAGCCCTACAACAACAAGTTCACGCCCTGCTCCCTCTGAGAAGAGTGAAGGCAAGGTGGGTTCTCCAACTGTTGGGGACTATGGCCGTGACGATTATGTTAGTTCCTCTAGCAAGGTTACATATGAGACTCCTTCAGTGACTTCTCTTTGCCCAGTGGTCTCTTCAACATCTTCCTCTTTCTCACCCTATTCCACTTACGGACAGATGCAAATAGGATCTCAGTTGGTGGCTTCGCACCGACAATCTGGACACAGGAAAGCCCTTTGTTCCGGCGCCCCCGATTGCCACGGTGACCATGGATGCCTCCCAGATTGGGGGGGGGGGGGCATTAGCTAGGCAGGACAGTCCAAGGCACGTGGCAAGAGAATGAGATGCATCTGCATATCAATGTCCTGGAGATGAGAGCTGTGCTACTTGCGTTGCAGGCACTTCAGAGCTTTCTTCCTCTCGGGACTATTGCAATCCACTCTGACAATATGTTAGTGGTGTGGTATCTGAACAAGCAGGGAGGAACCAAGTCATACTCCCTGTGCAGAGAGGCCATGCAAGTGTGGCAGTGGGCAGTGTCTTCCCAACGTTTTCTGATGGCAACGCACATTCCGGGGAAGTCCAACATGATCGCACACAGGCTAAGCAGAGCTATTCTGATGCCTTACGAGTGGTCCCTGAACTGTCAAGTTGCGGAACGGATCTTTCGCAGGTGGGGTCAGCTTTGTTGCAACCTTTTTGCCAGCCCCCTCAATGCCAAATGCAGCAGTTACTTCACGTTGATCCCCCCTCAGGAGGAGTCACCCAGGTACGCTGTAGTCCGCTATTGGCCCTCCGGTCTACTATATGCCTTCCCTCTGGTCCCTCTGCTGTCAAAGGTTATTCAGAAAGTGCAATCCTTGGGAAGCAGAATGATTCTGATTGCCCCACACTGGCCTCATCAGATTTGGTTCCCCTTTCTCCATCCCTACCTCGTGGGCGCTCCTTGGATTCTGGACCCACAACCAGACTTACTGACACACATGTCAGGGCAGCTCCATCCCTCTCTGCGGACCCTCTGGTTGACAGCCTGGCTACTCCACTTCCGTCATTAGTTAGGCTTCATCATTTCTTGCCGGAGGTAGTTCATATTTTATCTTCCTCTCGTAAGCCCTCGACCAGGAAGATTTATTCCAGCAAATGGAAGAGATTTTCAATTTGGGCTCATACCCAAAGGACTGACCCTTACATGGCTCCAATTTCATCTGTTTTGGAGTTCTTGTCTATGCTTTTTCACCGGGGCTCAGCGGCCGCCACCATTAAAGTCCAATTGGCAGCGATTTCTACCTTTCATGTCGCAAATGACCCTAGTCTTATGGCTCATATACTCTGTAAGGCTTTCCTGAAGGGCACTCTGTTACTTCGTCCTCCGGTATTGGAACCTGTCATGCCTTGGGATTTAAACTTTGTTCTACAGGCTCTTACTTCATCCCCCTTTGAACCTGCAGCTGCTTGTGATTTAAAATTCTTGACCTGGAAGACTGTCTTTTTAGTAGCCATCACGTTAGCCAGATGCGTTTCAGAGATTCAAGCTCTATCAATCAAGCCCCCATACTTGATTTTTCATAAGGACAGGGTTTCTCTTAGGCCGAACCCCTCCTTTCTTCCCAAAGTGGCGTCAGTCAGTAACCTTAATCAATCTAGTGAATTGCCAGTGTTTTTTCCCCAGTTCTCAAATAAGGCAGAATTCAAATTCCATCAATTGGATGTACACAGACAGCTACGTTTGTATCTGCACAGAACAAAAAAACTCATAAAATCTGATCAATTGTTTGTTTCCTTTTTGGAAAATAGAATGGGGTCTCCTGTTTCCAAAGTCACTCTGTCCAGGTGGATCTCCATCTGTATTTCCTTTGTTTATTCCTCAGGGGGTAAAGATTTACCGTTTCCGGTGAAGGCTCACACTACTCGGTCTGTATCTACATCTACAGCCTATCAGGCCAGATTGTCTATGGATGATATTTGTGCTGCGGCTACTTGGACATCTCCTCACACCTTTGTTACTCATTACAAGTTGGATGTGGTATCTAGGGGCAGGTCTTCCTTTGGTTCCACAGTGCTCAGGAGTATTTTCCACTGAGCCTCCCAGGATTTAGGTGCTAGGGACGCTGTCCCATGGGTAAGAATGTAGGCGAGATTGGACTACATAACATCAAGTAGTTATGTACTCACCATAACGTTCGATGTATGTAGTCCATCTCGCCTCACATTCTTACCCCCCCCCTTCCTGGAGGATCTGGAGGTTAGGTCTCGTTTCGGAGCTCCCTTCATTCTTGGTTTGTTTTTCCTTTCCTTGGGTGTTGTTATGCATGGAGAATGAGTGCTGGTGTTCACAGCAAACTAGATCTGAGGATATAGAGCGGTGCAGTATGGGATACCATCTTAGCCCAGCCAATAGAAAGACTTCAAGCTAGAAAAGTTTTGGCCTAGTCGGAGCCGACATTCGGCTCTGAACCCACGGGTAAGAATGTGAGGCGAGATGGACTACATACATCGAACGTTATGGTGAGTACATAACTTCTTGTTTTCATCTAGGTGAACAACACCTCTGTAATTTCGTACAATTTATTTATTTATATTTATTTATTTATTGACAATTGTTAACCGGGTTTGCCCATTCAGTGGAGACCCGAGGAGAAAAGCTCCAGTAGTACATTTTAAATGAGCACAATTTTAAACAATATTGATATAATAGCAGTTATAGCAAAAGGGTTCACATATGTTGGGTTACATACATAAAGTTAAAGTTGCATTAAAAACAATTTTACATTGATATAGTTCAATAGGTCAAAAATAAAAATTTCTTGTTTGTATAAAATTATGCCGATGCATAATAGACACATTGGAGAGAGAGGTGTAATGAGGTACTAAGTATGGTCCTTTTGTGAGTACATAAAGGGAAGGAAGACTAGGTTGGGTCATGGCAAGGGCAGGTTCTGGAATTGAGAAAATAAGCTTTTAGTTCATTTTTGAAGTGTGAGGTGTGGGAGATTGAACGTAAGTCAAGGGGAAGTTTGTTCCAAGCATGGTCAAGGGAGTGTTTGTAGAGTAGTTTGCCTACTGACCTTTTTGGGTGGTAGATATCAAGTAATTGTTGGTTAGAAGTACGGAGGGTCCGGGATGGGATGTAGATGGAAACTAAAGAAGATAGAGATGGACAGAAGGAGGGTTTATAAAGAATAGAGTGTAGCATATTAAATTGATAAGATAACAGAAATTGGGGAAGTTCAAGTCATTGAAGAGAGTTTAAAGAAATGCAGTGGTGTGAGTTGTATGGGGAGTTAGTAATGAATCTGGCTATTTTATGGTAAGTCTGTTGGAGTTTGCTTAGAGTGGAGGCCTGAATATTGGTAAGAACTGGGGTGGCGTATAAGAGGGAGGGGAGGAGGAGTGCCTGGCCCAGGGTAAGTCTAGCTTCAAGGGTTAGGAATTTTTTGTTATGATATAGCAGACCTAGTTTCTGTTTTTTTTTTTTTTTATACATTGGAGTATGTGTAGGTTGAACTTTAGTTTGTCATCGATGATGACCCCTAGGAGTTTTGTGTGGGTGTCAGGTTGGATAGTTGTATTGTTAGAAGATGTAATAAAAAAGGAGGTTTTATGATGAGAAAGAGAACGGGGAAGGAAAAGTAGGAGTTTGGTCTTTTTGGGATTTAGGATCAATAGATTGAGAGAGAGAGCCATTGTTCAGTGGATAGTAGGGCCTGTTGGGTCAGGGAGTGTAGTTCAGGAATGTTATTTGAGATGGATATAAGTGTGGAGTCGACGGCATACTGAATAAGGGAGGATTCTTTACATGAGGTGTAAAGATCATTGGTGAAGATGTTAAACAAAAGGGGTCCCAAGATGGAGCCTTGAGGAACACCAGTGGAGATGGGAAGAAAAGGTGAGGAGGATGAGAGCCATTTGACAGATTGTTCCCTGCCAAATAGGTAACTATTAAACCAGGCAAGTGCGGAGGGGGATAGGTGGAAATTTGCGAGTTAGAATGGTAGTAGAGGATGAGAGACAGTATCGAAGGCTTTGGAGAGATCTAGGAAGAGACAGGAAATGAGTTTATTGTTGTCTAGGACCTCTGCAATGATATGAGTGAAGGAGAGGAGGGCAGTGGTGGTGCTGTGGTGAGGACGAAATCCATGTTGGGTAGGGGTAAGTAAGTGGTGTGTAAGGAGGTGATTGAGAAGCTGTGAGTGAATACATTTTTCTAATATCTTGGAGAGGGGGGACAGAATGGCAATGGGTCGGTAGTTTGAGGGGTCAGTGGAGTTTCCACCTTTATGAAGAGGGATAGTGAAGAAAGATTTCCAAAGGGTGGGGACAGTTGATTCCAGAATAGATCGATTAATTGGTATAGATATAGGATAGGCAATTGAGTCAGCAAAAGTTTGAGGAATGTAGGAGATAGATTGTCAGTGGAAGGAGAGCAAGGTTTTAGCTTGAGTAGTAGAGATTTAATGTAAGAAATGGGAACTGGCTCAAAAGAAAACAAAGTTGTGTTAGTGGGACTTGGAGGGGTGGGTGTCGAAGTAGAGTTTGGCTTAGAGGTTACCAGATGTTGGATGGAAGAGATAAAGTGTTTATTCAGGAGGGTAGCTGTTTCCTGAGAGGAAGAGTTAGGGTATGGGGAGGGATTAGAGGGCTTTCCAAGTAAGAGAGAACCCTGTCTTACTCTATGTTGAGAGGCCACGAGAGTGTGGCAATGGTCAATGTTTTCACAGTGCTTCCTAATAAAAACTTGCATACCAGTTGGAACCAGTATTGTAGCAGACAATTTTAGTCAGTGTATTCTCATGCCTCATGAGAAATCCCTCAACAGCACAGTGGAAGCAGAAATTTTCAACTGTTAGAGTTAGCCTCGCTGCTACCTCTTTGCATTTCCCACCAATATGAAGTGCAGCAGCTACTTTTGGCATCATCTGTCAACAGGTACAGTCAAAGAGGGACACTGTAGTCCAGTGATCGTGAATCTATATCTCGTGTGTCAAAGGTGACACACTACAACGTTTTGGGTGACACACCAGCATTCACCAACACCCAAGTTACCAAAGAAACTGAATGAAGAAAAATAAAGAAATATGTGCCCCTGCACTTATTTATTTAAAACTCAGCAACAAAAAAGTCATTAATTGATGTTAATCAAATCAAATGCAATGTGTTCCATATTTTTTCAGTTCAATTCAAAATTACTATTAAAAGTGGGATGATTTTTACTGTACCATTTTAAGCCCAATTATCTGTGCACGTGTTGTTTTCTCTATTGTAGGTCATTGATTTTTCTTTTACTTTTTAATACAAAGCAGCACATATGATTGGATTGTATTTTTTTAAATAAATTAATATGTAAACAATTGTTTCTGTTTTGTCGGGGGGGCACTCCAGCAGAGTCAAGATAGGCATTTTCTGAATTTTTGACATGCTGAGCTCAAAAGGTTCGCCATCACTGCACTAGTCCATATTTTCTGGTCTTCTGTATGCCTTCCATCCTATTCCTCTAATAACAAACGCTTCCATGTGAAAGGCAACTATAATGTTCATCATTATGATCACTGCTGCAGTAGCCTTAACTGTATGGGTTATGTCCTGTATAGGATATAACAGCCAGCCAGTTTCCAAAGCTTGAGGGTACCTTCCATGCACCCAAACCATAAGTCAGCTTCAGCTGAGCTGACTAAAAAGTTAGAACTGGGTACCGAGCTCTCTTGCTTTCATGCCAAGAGAGGGAGGCTAAGTCATATACCATAGACTTCTGCAGTAGAGATAATCACTGTTATGGTGAGTTTACTTGCAGAATTGTATTTTATCATTACACCTTTCTATCCCAGACAAGTTGGTTCCCTTACCTGCCGACTCACCTTCAACTACCATGGGTCCTGTATCCCAAACCAGATCTTCTGTCTCATCCATCCAGAGATGCTGATTTGGACATCAAATCCCTCAAACTAATCACATGTTTTTTCCAATTCCAGTGATGGCCATTGATTCTTATTTGCCTTCTAGAGTGGTTCAGATTTTATCTGCTTCACAGAAATCTAAAATTAAATGAAGAAAGTTTTCTGTTTGGGCTATTGATAAAGGGCAGTATCCTTTTTCTGCTCCCCTATGATCTATACTGGCTTTTTTGGCAGGCATGTTTCTTTTGGGAACAGTTATCCTACTATCAAAGTACAATTAACAGCTAATTCAAAATTTTACACTGGGTCAGATTCATCTTCTGTAGAATCCCTAAAGATTTCAAAAACTTTTCTGAAAGGCACATTGTTTTTGAGATCGCAGATCAAGGATCCAGGTCCCCCTTCAGACCTTACTCTGATGTTGTAACTTGTCAAGTAACTTCCTTTCAAACCTGCCTCTTCTGCCAATTTGAAGTCCCTGTCTTGGAAGACTTTGATGTGAAGTTGTTCAATCTCGCCGTTCATTCTTCACTGATGGGTTCGGAGCCAGTCCTCGGCTCCGACATGGCTGACTAGCAAGCTCAAAGTTTTCCAGTAGCTCGAGACCCAACCCCTTATCCCACAATGCACTGCTGGAATTACCTCAGATCTAGTTTGCCACGTCATGGATCTCTTGGCTTCCAGAGCTTGTAAAAGAGAAAAAAACGGCTCCAAGATCCACAAATCGCACCAGCAAGCGTGAAGTATTCTAAACGCAAAAATAATTTATTTGTCACACCAATACAGCGTTTTCGCCAATCAAATTCGAATGGCTTCCTCAGAGAAACATATAATACATTAATAATAACGGCGCTATTTATACATTGTACCAGCAAGCATGCTCCGTATAATATACGTCATTTCCTGGCCTTACGGCTTTTTTTCTTATACATCTTAAAGAAGTCATGACATATATGTAGAATCAGTTTAAAAATCAGTTTTAAAAATCAATTTAAAATCAATTTTAAAAAAATCCGTTTTAAAGAAAACCATTTAAACCAACAAGTCTGGCATAGATGGAAATAAACTTTTCTATTAATACATACAGCTCCTGCCATATAAACATTCCTGCCATATAAACATTCAGCTGCAAAGGGCTAAAATACATTGTTACTAAATTGATCAAATGACCTGACTACTGTTACTAGGTGGCTATTGCCTTGTCGCATCGCCTACCATATATTCTTTTAAAGTTATTGCTATTATTAATCGATGACACTTCATACTATACACTATTTTAAAAAGTTTAGGAATATTATATAAAAGTAACTTTGGGATTTATCTGGAGAAAGAATATATGGTAGGCGATGCGACAAGGCAATAGCCACCTAGTAACAGTAGTCAGGTCATTTGATCAATTTAGTAACAATGTATTTTAGCCCTTTGCGGCTGAATGTTTATATGGCAGGAATGTTTATATGGCAGGAGCTGTATGTATTAATAGAAAAGTTTATTTCCATCTATGCCAGACTTGTTGGTTTAAATGGTTTTCTTTAAAACGGATTTTTTTAAAATTGATTTTAAATTGATTTTTAAAACTGATTTTTAAACTGATTCTACATATATGTCATGACTTCTTTAAGATGTATAAGAAAAAAAGCCGTAAGGCCAGGAAATGACGTATATTATACGGAGCATGCTTGCTGGTACAATGTATAAATAGCGCCGTTATTATTAATGTATTATATGTTTCTCTGAGGAAGCCATTCGAATTTGATTGGCGAAAACGCTGTATTGGTGTGACAAATAAATTATTTTTGCGTTTAGAATACTTCACGCTTGCTGGTGCGATTTGTGGATCTTGGAGCCGTTTTTTTCTCTTTTACAAGTTTGGAAAACCATTTGCTTTAGTTGGCTTCCAGAGCTGCTCAAGACTGTTATTGGGAGTTTTCAACTTTCAGCAAGTTTTCTATTTGAATTTTATATCTTTTACTATTATAACTATATATACTATTATCTAGTTAGCAGTTGTTTTCTGTTTTTCCCCCTTTTCCCAGTAAAAATCTACTGATTGCCTTCGGCATTTTGGCCTTGGACCTTTTCTAAAAACTTGTTAGATAGAGTTGCCCTTTGGGCTTTTTGATATTGGGTTGCTATAATCCTCTCTAACTTTTAACTATCTTATATAGCTAAATAGTGTTACTACTAGTTGCCGTTTTGGGCGGTGTGTACTGTGTGTAGTTAATTAAATTAATCCTCTAACTTTAACTACCTTATATAGTTAAATAGTGTGTTTTTTCTCTTTTTTGATTTTGTGAATAGTAGTTAGTACTATGTCTGAAGAGAAGGAAAAGCATCCAAAGTCTGGGTTTAAAAAATACCCAGACTGCGGACAAAAGATGTCCGTTACAGATGCCCATGTGCAGTGTGTATACTGTTTGGGTGAGGTGCACCTGCAGGAGTCATGTAGTATCTGCCCGCCTTTTCTACTAGAGTGCTTGCAGAAAGGAAGAGGAAGTTAATTGATAGGGGTATTATCAAACACCCTTTCTCAGAGGCATTGTCTGACCAGGATGGGGCCAGCAAATCGTCCAAATCTTCCTCAGAATCCAGGACAAAGAAAGGAAAAAAAGTCAGAAAGTGCTGTGACTTCGGCTCCACTGACTTCGGAGCCGACAATCTGTTCTTTTCGGAACCGGGACACTGCTCTGGAACCGGTTGCCGAAAAACCTCCCTCTCTACTGCTCCAGTCGGCCCCATCTATTCACTCCTCCAGGTCTTCTGTCAGCCTGTCTGATTTGGATATGGACCAGCTGGTTCAGAAACTCTTAGGCACCAGGCCTAGCTAAATGGCTGTTGGCTCAGACCCAGCCGTTGGAGCTGAAGACCATTACTCCTGAATTGTCTGCTCCTCCTCTGAGCCATACTGGACCTTCAGAGCCTGAGGAGGCCAACCTGATGATTGCGGATCCCATGAAGCCGACACCTGCTCCAGTGTCGTCGTCTCCATCTGCTCGGACATCCTCGGCGCTGACTGGGGACTCTAGGAGCCAACACTCTCCAGTCAGGTCCGGGGAGGATAGTCGCACCGACTTGCCAGTGCCGACTTTTCCTCTCTGGGTTTCGGCTCGGGTGAGCTTGGTTCCTACCTCGGGCTCGGAGCCCACGGCTTTGGTGCGGGAGGGGATCGCGGCTCCTCCTGACCCGTCGACTCCTTCTCATCGGAGCCATGGTGCATTCGAAGCCATGAGGCGAGTGTTGTCTCCTAAGACTTCCTCATCTCAGGGTCTGGCCTCTTCCTCCCCTAAAGTGCCTGTGTCAGTTTCTTTTTCATCCAGTCATCCCAAGCGTAGAGACCCAGCGCCTCAGGTAGTCCCACAGGGCACTCCCTGCTCTTCTGAGCCCTTTCCAGAAGTTCCCCCTGAAGAAGTTCCCAGGAAGAGATTATGCAAGAGGAGGCATTTGAACTCCTCACAGGAGTTTCTAACATCACACATCGACTTGGATGAATCAGAAGGGTCCCCTAGATCCCTCTCTGAGGACATCTCCTTTGCAGAGATTCTTGAAATTCTTAGGCAGAGGGGTGATTGGCAGTCCAAGAGCACTACTGAGGACGAGTCGGTTCTCCTGAAGGCGTTCAGGTCTCAACCTTCCACCTCTTGGATGTCTCCACCCTATGATGGGCTTATGGATCTGGTCTCTCGTAGGGCGTGGGAGTCACCAGAATCTATGGAACCTGTTCCTCGGAGGCCTAATAAGTTTATTTCTGCCCCCGTAGATAAGTCCTTTTTGACCAAGGGAGTCCCTGTTGATGCCATGGTGGTGGTGGCAGCCACCAAAAAGGAAATGTCTGAGACTTCCTTGTCTATCCATCCTCCTAACAGAGAATCTAGGATCATGGATAGATATGGGAAATGCATGTTTAGTTCAGCGACTTTCTCATTCAGATCACTGAACTACTTGACCTATTTTACCAGACTGCAGAGAGATCTCCTTAAGGAGTTGGGAGATACTCTACGAGTGTATCCGACAAAGTTGCTACTCAGCTCGCTACCCTTAATTCGATAGTTCAACACCCAGCCCCTTCCCGTCAAAAAAATCCTGGCCATTCCACCCAGTCACAGGGAACAAAAAACAACAGAGGTACGCCGATTGCTAGAAAAAAAGAGTCATCCAGCCAGTCCTGGCAGACCAAACAGGATTTGGAACTTACTCAAGATTCCTTTTGGTTCCAAAGAAAACAGGGGACTGGAGACCCATTTTGGATCTTAGCAGACTCAACCAATTTGTGAGGAAAGAGAAGTTCCGAATGGTCATGCTACAGTCCATTCTTCCCGTTTTAGGGAAGGACAATTGGATGTGCTTAATCGATCTCAAGGATGCATACTACCACATAAAGATGGCCAGACCATCCAGGGATCACTTGTGTTTCCATCTGGGAGCCAATCATTATCAATTTTGAGCTCTGCCCTTTGGTCTCACTACAGCTCCCAGAGTGATCACCAAGTGCATGGCAGTAGTCACGGCTCACCTGAGGCTTCTAGGATTCCAGGTGTTTCTGTACTTGGACGATTGGCTCCTTACCTCCACCACCAGGCATCAACTGCTTCAAGCGAGAGAGGCTACTCTGACACTCTGCAATCGGCTAGGCATTACAGTCAACTTCAAAAAGTCTGCCTTGTTGCCATCGTCTTCCACCAGAAAGGGTTTGTATTCTTTGCCAACACATCACGTCCTTGTATCAAAGAACAGAGCACCAGCTGCAGAGGTATTGAAAGTACTAAGATTGATGGCAGCAGCAATCTTGGCAATCCCGTTAGCAAGAATACATATGAGGATCCTTCAATGGCTCCTATTCACGCAATGATCTTACCAAGAACTTCCAATCACATGATCCTGATAACCAATTCCTGCAAGAAGGATCTTCAGTGGTGGTTGATGTCTGTTCATGTCACAATAGGACGTCCCTTCATGTTACCCCCTACAGCTGCCACTGTGACCACGGACGCTTCCCTGATTGGGGGGGGGGGGCATTTTCAGGGAAAGACTGCCCAAGGCACATGGACAGATCAAGAATCACATCTGCATATCAATGTCCTGGAGATGAGAGCAGTACTTCTAGCGTTGTAATACTTTCAGGACTCTCTTCCTTTAGGGACAATTGCAATACAGACAGAACACATGTCAGTGGTCTGGTACCTGAACAAGCAAGGCGGAACCAAGTCTTACCCCCTTTGCCGAGAAGCCCCCAGAGTATGGCAGTGTCATCCCAGTGCTATCTCTTAGCAACGCACATCCCTGGCAAATACAACGTTATAGCGGACAAACTGAGCAGTGCAATATTATTGCCCCATGAATGGTCCCTCAAACAAGAGATTGTGGACAGGATTTTCTGCAAATGGGGCCAGTCTTCCTGCGACCTGTTTGCCAGTCATATCAACAACAAATGCAGAAGCTATTTGGCCCTGATTCCCCCGCCAGGTCAGTCCCCAAGGGATGCTCTTGTCCACGGTTGGCCCCCGGGTCTCCTCTATGCATTTCCCACAATTCCTCTGATACCCAGTTTTTTACAGAAAACAAAGTCGCTGGGACGGACAGTCATCCTTATAGCCCCTCATTGGCCTTGGCAGATTTGGTTTCCATTTCTTTACCATCACATTCTGGAAGACCCATGGATCCTGGACCCAGTTCCAGACTTATTGACACACCCGTCAGGGGATCTTCATCCATCATTACAGACACTGAAGCTAACCGCTTGGCTGCTCCAATTCCCCGCATATCCAGGCTTTATAATCTTTCCCATGACACTAGTCAAATTTTGTTGGCTTCCCATAAGCCTTCCACTAGAAAATTGTATCGTA
Source organism: Protopterus annectens (assembly GCF_019279795.1). Taxonomy (NCBI): domain Eukaryota; kingdom Metazoa; phylum Chordata; order Ceratodontiformes; family Protopteridae; genus Protopterus; species Protopterus annectens. The sequence goes on along the minus strand of NC_056746.1, from coordinate 1,310,037,849 downwards.
GTAAGTGGAAGAGATTCTCCATTTGGGCTTCCTCCCATAATATTGTCCCTTACCAAGTGCCATTATCTTCTATTTTACAATTCTTGACAGAAATTTTCAACAAAGGAGCAGTGGCTGCTATGGTGTGGGTACAACTAGCTGTTATATCTAATTTCCATCTAGGGATCGATGGATTGAATATTATGGCTCACCAATTGTCTAAAGCTTTTCTAAAAGGTTCCTTTCACATGAGGCCTCCAGTGAAGACTCCTTATTCTCCCTGGAATTTGAATTTTATGTTATCTCGCATCATTCTTCCCCCTTTTGAGCCTGCATCATCTTGTGAGCTAAAATTTCTATCTTGGAAAACTATCTTCCTAGTAACCATCACTTCAGCCCGCAGAGTGTCAGAGCTCCAAGCCCTATCCATCAAGTCTCCTTATATGGTCTTTTATGCTGACAGATTATGTCTCGGGACAAATCCAACCTTTTTGCCTAAAGTATGTTCAGAGATTAACATCAATCAAGTTATTGAGTTGCCTGTTTTCCTCCCTAATCACACCAACAAATTGGAATATATGTTGCACAACAAACTCGATGTTCACAGACAACTTAGATTTTATTTAGACAGAATAAAAGACATTAGGAAATCAGATCAGCTTTTTGTGTCTTTTTCTGAGGCCAGGAATGGTAAACCAGTTGCCAAAACAACTCTTAAGTGGCTGTCGGATTGTATCATTTACACCTATTCTTGTCATAACATGCCCTTATCTAGTAAGGTGAAGGCTCATTCAACCAGAGCAGTTTCTACCTCTTCAGCCTTTCAAGCCACATTACCTTTGGACAACATCTGTGCAGCAGCCACATGGTCTAAACCTCACACTTTTGTAATTCATTACAAAGTGGATAAGGCCTCCAGGGACAGGGCTTCATTTGGTTCTACGGTTCTGAAGAGTGTACTTCCGTGAGCCACCCAGGTTCAGGGTGCTAGGGACGCTACCCATCAGTGAAGAATGAACGGCGAGATTGAACAACTTCACATAAAGAAGTTATGTACTCACCATAATGTTCCATGTGAGTTGTTCCATCTCACCTTCATTCTCACGTCCTTCCCTCCTTCCCCCTCCAGGCTGGCAGTTGACCTGGAGGCTGTCTTCATCCTGGTTTTTCAATGTGTCTTCATTCCTAGGCAGAATAATTATTGTATTTCTATTTGGTACACAACAAACAAGATCTGAGGTAATTTCAGCAGTGTATTGTGGGATAAGGGGTTGGGTCTCGGGCTACTGGAAAACTTTGAGCTTTCTAGTCAGCCGTATCGGAGCCGAGGATCGGCTCCGAACCCATCAGTGAGAAGGAAGATGAGATTGAACAACTCACGTGGAACATTATGGTGAGTACATAACTTCTTTTTTTTGATGGTTATAACTTTTGACAGATGAACTTCTGAGCTGCAGGCTTTGCCTTACAAGCACCCTTTCTTAATTTTCACAAAGATAGAGTGCTTGAAACCTAACCCTACCTTTGTACCTAAAGTAATTACTGAGTCAGCCTTGAATCAGTCTACGATTGCCTACCGTTTTTCTTAATCATTCTGACCAGAAGCGATACATTTTGCATACTTTCAATGCAAATCATTGACTAAGATTTTATTTGCATCACACAATACCTTTCTTTAACGTTTCCAAGGCCAAATTAAGGTCCAGAGTTTCTAAAAATCACCTTATCTAGATGGCTGTCAAATTGCGTTACTTTGGTCTGCAGTTCCAAGAGTTTATCTCTTTCAACCAAACCAAAAGCACATTTCACTAGATCTATTTGTACTTCTGCTGCCTTCTTCAAACACTCATCGGTAGGTAATACTTCTGCAATAGCAACATGGTCTACAATGCACACCTTTGTCGAGCATTACAAACTGGATTTTATGCCCAGATCCAGAGCACCTTTTCCTTCCACCATTCTCAAAGGTATCCTGCCTCCCAGGAATCATGATATCCTGGTAATCTGTCAAAATAGTCAAGATGGATGGAAGGAACAACATAGGATAAGAAGGTTGTGTGCTTACCATAATACTAGATCCTTATTACCTCTTTGTCTATATTGACTGCTCTTCTGCCTTTCCCTTCCAAATTGTCATGACCCTTTGTGTTTATTCCTGGAGGACCACAATGGGCTTGACTTTAAGCCTTCCTGTTGCTCATATCCTTAGGTTCCCTTCTTTCATGGGAATTCCCATCTACTTTTAGGGGTACCCTTAATCTGAGGAGAAGTCTAAGCATATAGCATTATGGGAGAGCGAGAACATCAGAGAAGCTTTGAAAGTGTTGATGGATCTGACCTGCCTTGAGGCAGAGAACCTAGTTGTTGAGCCACAAGGAGAGGGCAACAAGGATATAGCCTTATGGTAAGTAAATAACTTTTATTCTTTAGGATTGGGGGTTGGCATAATGGTTAAGGCGTTAACCTCACAGATACAAGGTACAGAGTGTGATTCTCACCTTTGAAATGGAGACTGGATAGGCTTAAAATGACCCACAAAGACAGATAGTCCAGTACTTATGTTAAATATCAAAATGTCATTTGGTTGTTTAATTTTTTAACTACATTGTTTATTTGTAAAACTTATTTTTTGCCACCAAGCTGAATGGCTGCATAAGTGCAAAATGAAAGTGGCAGACAGAGTTGCATTCTTCAAGTACAGTGTGCATCAGTATATTATATTCCTAATATTTCAGTTTAGAATTTTTTTGTCATTTTTACAGGGTGAGAGTTACCTGCAGTAATACCCAACAATGCCGTCAAGTATAAATCCTCCAAAGATAATCTCCAATGGCAGTGTAACAATAGAACAGGTAAAATGACATACTATGCTTGTGTGTGTGTGTGTGTGTGTGTGTGTGTGTGTGTGTGTGTGTGTGTGTGTGTGTGTGTGTGTGTATGTGTACACGCATGTGTGCATGTATATGTGTATCTATATATATATATATATATATATATATATATATAATTTGTATCTGTCTATATATATATATATATATGTTTGTGTGTGTGTCTGTGTGTGTGTGTGTGTGTGTGTGTGTGTGTGTGTGTGTGTGTGTGTATCCAACTGTATAGCAATAAATGGGTGTGTGTATAGAATACCATATGTGATTTGTAAGTTGATATTTAATGATAAATGTGCTGTATTTTCAAAGGACATGTATCCTGTTTAGTGGATAAACTGTTTACTTATGATGTAATTAATATCACAACAGTAGTCTGTGACCTCATTGTACCTTGCACTACTTATTGTTAGTACTTTTTTGATGTTTTGCATCTCATGCAACTTGTTTTTCTTTATAATTTTCCTGAATTTAAATAATGAAAATGTTGGGCCATGTGAAAGTTTACCAGTAACTCTTTTGAATTTATTTTTATCAAAAGCAATTCAGAGAATGTAAAAGAATGTAAATTAAAGTAAACAGTATGAATTTTGAAGCAGACAGATGCACTCACACACACACACACACACACACACACACACACACACACACACACACACACATGCACGCACAAAACTTGGAAGAAAGGTAGAAAACCTAGTTTGACAAATCATATTTCCCTGTTTTTCCAATGCCACGCACCATACTCAACAAATATCTATTCATCTAAATTTTGTCTTGAAAATGTAGTTCAGCAGTATGATGAACAAATGTTCATCAAAATACATTTTAGAAATCAGTTGCAGACCATAAAAAAGATTACCTATCGCTGTTTCAACTATGTGCGTGTATGTATGTGTGTGTGTGTGTGTGTGTGTGTGTGTGTGTGTGTGTGTGTGTGTGTGTGTGTGTGTGTGTGTGTGTATATATATAAAACTATATGCATATATATGTATATATATAATATATGTATATATATATATATATATATATATATATATATATATATGTGTGTGTGTGTGTATGTATATATATATATATATATATATAAAACTATATATATGTATATATATATGTGTGTGTGTGTGTGTGTGTGTGTGTGTGTGTATATATATATATATATATATATATGTGTAGATATATATATATATATATATATATATATATATATATATATATTATGTATACACACACACATACAAATGTATGTGCATCTTGATATATGTAGGCGTAGATACATGTTTGTATTATTCCTTTGCAAAACAAGTAGGAGGTACAGAGTGTAAATAGACTAGGTTCTCTGAAGTTTTTGTCCCGTTGGTGTCCTGTTTACATACTGGCATAATGTGGTGGTGTATGTTTCCATGTTTTTAGTGGACTTAACTGAATTTGATGAGGAATTTGAAGTTTTCATCGTATGGCTTAGGAGTTGGTAGTTTGTCTTAGAGAAATTTCTAAGTGTATCTTGTATAAAAAGGGTCCCCGGTTTCAGTTTTATTTTGAAGCATATAGCTTTATTGTCAAACCAAACAACTGACAAGGATATGCAAGGGCTGTTGCAAGATGTCCCATATTAGTAAGGACAAGATCCAAGATGTTATTACCCCAGTTGTTACTCTGATTGTTCCACGGCATTTGTACTGACAAAGTCCAGGAATCTCTGTGCTTGTGCGCTAATGATGATGTAGATTTTCAGCCTATAGTTAGATAATATAGTTCAACTATGAAAATGGTATTGTGTTTAATACTGAGCGATTCCAATTCATGTAGATAGGAGTTGTGGCTTTTTTAGGTCATAGAGGAAGTTCTGTAACTAGTTAATACATGGTATGGGACCTTCTGATGGACATCTGGGCATGAAGAAGCCCTAGTGCATCATGTTGCTTTACTAGTATTGAAGTTACACTCTTCTGGATGATGATTGAGACATTTCCATCTTTTTTTTCTCTCCTGTGGAGTAGCTGGTCTAAACTACTCAGACATCTACTTCCTCTAGGCTGAAGATGGCTTGCAGGGAGTGGAGTTTCCTGTTAAGACCCTAGCACTGATCAGTAGCACTTCTGTATTTTTGTTTGCTTCATTATGTTGATAGATTTGTCAGGTTGGCATTACCTAAGAAGGGCACCTTAGGGTGCAGAATGTCTTTGACAATGATCAAAACCCTAGATGGAACAGATGCAGTCCATCTGTGGCAAAGCAGAGTGGTCTGTTGATCTCACTCTTCAGAATGACAAATATTGGACCACCTTCAAATGAAACCATTTGTCATTTGCTCATACTGCGGCATCATCACTGGAGAAGGCTGTTGGCTTCACACTACTTCTTCTTGTAAAGTTGCTGAAGGTTCACCTGTTTTTTTTCTTCCAAACATCTTTATGAACCTCATATATGACACAGTGACATGGATACATATGCAGTTTTAAATAAGCAAACAAACTTACGTAGATATTTCCTTATCATACATTATGCATGTATGGTTTATTTCTTATCAATTAGCATTCAATTAAAAAATTCCCTACAATGTACTCTATCAGAAATATTAGGTGAGCAAATGGGTGTAACTAAGGAAATTTGTTTTTTGAGCTGGGATGCAGGATCTGAATTGCCTAGAAATAGTAAGGTCTTATGTTTACGTCTGTTGGCTGCCAAAAAAAACAATTACTAGAACATGGAAATAAAAGTCTAAACCAGCTGTATTTGAAGTAGTCTTCTTCTTCTTCTTTTGGCAGCTCCTGTTGGGGGTCGCCACAGCGGTTCATCTGTTTCCATTTTTTTCCTGTCCTCTGCATCTTGGTCTGTCACACCAACCACCTGCATGTCCTCTGTCACCACATCCATAAACCTTATCTTAAGCCTTCCTCTTTTCCTGTTACCTGGCAGCTTCATCCTTAGCATCTTTTTCCCAATATACTCTGCATCCCTCCTCAGCACATGTCCAAACCAACGTAATCTTGCCGCCCTGGCTTTGTCTCCAAACCTTCCAACCTGGGCTGACCCTCTAATATACTTATTCCTAATCCTGTCCACCCTCGCCACACCCAGTGCAAATCTTAACATCTTTAATTCTGCCACGTCCAGCTCTGACTCCTGCCTTTTTGTCAATGCCAGTGTCTCCAATCCATGTAACATAGCTGGTCTCACTACCCTCTTGTAGACCTTCCCTTTCACTCTTACTGGTACTCGTCTGTCACACTCCTGACACTCTTCTCCACCCACTCCATCCTGCCTGTACTCTGTTCTTCACCTCTCTTCCACACTCACCATTACTCTGAACTGTTGATCCCAAGCATTTAAACTCATCCACCTTCGCCACCTCTACTCCCTACATCCTCAGCATTCCTCTATCCTCCCTCTCATTCACACTCATATTTTCTATCTTAGTCCTGCTGACCTTCATTCCTCTTCTCTGTAGAGCATATCTCCACCTCTCCAGGATCTCCTCCAACTGTTCCCTACTCTCACTGCAGATCACAATGTCATCTGCAAACATCATAGTCCACGGGGACTCCTGTCTGATCTTGTCTGTCAACCTGTCCATCACCATTGCAAATAAGAAAGGGCTCAGAGCTGATCCTTGATGTAATCCCACCTCCACCTTAAACGCATCCATCACTCCCACCGCAGACCTCACCACTGTCAGTCTACCCTCGTACATATCCTGTACCACTCTTACATACTTCTCTGATACTCCCGACTTCCTCATACAATACCGCAACTCCTCTCTAGGCACCCTGTCATATGCTGTATTTGAAGTAGTGAATATTATAAAAGAGATAAAAGAAGTGGAATTGAGATTTTCTGAAAAGGAAAGGAGCAGGTCACATAGAGGGAAGGCAGGAATTGAGCAATTTATGTAATGCTGGATTGATTATAGTTATAAAAAAGAACATATCTAATATATAACGTATGTAACTAGAAACATGTTAATATGGTTCGTGTTCTTTTATATTAATGTATGTTTGCCTGTGTCTGAAAATTTAACAAAGGGGTTAAAAACATTATTATTCAATTTGTTACTTAGATCGTTCAATTCCTGCCTTCCCAGAAATTTTACTCATCCTCCTGAGCATTATTCTGCATGTATTGTTTTCATCAGATTCCATTTACTTCTGTATAGTTTGCTCCTTCACTTCTCTAAAGAGCCGACCGTAGTTTTCTAAAGATCCCACCTCCAATCCTTTTATCTCTTTTACAACATTCAATAATTTTGTTACAGTTGGTTTAGCTTTTGAATTCCATTTTCTAGTCATGGCTCTTTTGGCAGCTAAGAACATTAAACTTAGTCGGGCCTTACTGTGTCTAGGCAGTTCAGTTTCTATACCCCATCTTAAAAGAATTATTTCCTTAGTTGAAATAATTTGCTCGCCCTAACATTTCTGACAAAGCACTCTGTAGGTAATTTTTAAAATCTACCAACTTTTTACTTTCAAAAAAAAAAAAAACATGTTTGAAAGTATACCTCTCTTTTCCATCACACTTCCAGCAATTGTCTACCTGTGGAAGAATTCTTGGAAGTCTACTTGGAGTATAAAAATACCTATGCAAACATTTCCATGCAAAAGTCCTAAACCTTCTAGATTTTGTTGCATACCTGGGAGCAACAAATGTTTTGTTTGCATGTTGCATTTCCATTATCTTTTCCCAGTCCTTATAAACTCTTCTGGGAATGTTTGGGGTTATCAAAACGTAGCAGAGAATCATCGGATGGCTTATGTAGAAGTTTCTATAGGAATGAGAAGTGTACTAATTGGTTCTCTGAGAGAGTAGCCAATACAAACACCAGTTTAGATATTTTTAAGAACAGCCTGGACATTTATTATGGGAACAACTGTTTTGGTATATTGGCAGGGTAGAAGGACATTATCGCCCGTGCTTGAAATATTTGTATGTATGTATTGATTCCTGTTATTATCATGCATCATATTATATTCCTTTCTAATTATCCTATTTTAACTGCAGCTTTTGTTCTAGACTCCACCATAAATTCAACAAGAACTTGTCTTTCAGGTAACACTCCCATATCTATTTTTCTTTGCATCTACTCTATCAGTCCCCGATATAGAAGACAGTCCCTAACCCACAGTCCAGACTTCTGCTTGACTTTGTCCCACTGTTTGACTTTTTTTCCTCGTTATTCCAGATCCATCTTGACTATTTTCTAAGCCTCTGCTTCAACTGAAGGCTCATCTTGATAGCTAGAAATCATTGTCAGCATTTAGTGTCACCTAACTTTGGCTTAGTGCTTCACATCTGCATTAAACAATGGCAAAAAAAAGAGAAAACCCTGAATCTGTTAACTGTGATGGGCAAACAGAATATTTTAATTGCTGTCCTTAGAGTGATTCAGGTTTTGTTTTGCTGTTCTTTAAATATACGGTGTAAATTATTCCATCTGATTGTTCACAGATGCTTGATTAATATGTCTGCATGCCATACTCTGTGTGTAACATGATGACTCTATATAATGACACTATATGCTCTGGATTAATATCTCTCCTTAGGTCTGCCTTAGTAGGGCACTATAGGTTTAGTGAGATTTTCATCACAGTGAAATCAGACAGTGAGTAGCCAACAATGCAGAGTAAGAAAGGAAAATTGCATTTGTAATATGTTGTGACAGAAGATGGGTGTCTGTTCTTAACCAAGCTGTATATTTAAGAAATGAATTTGAGAAAATCCTCCCAAGGGCAAAGCTTAAGAGGTAGATTTCTTGAATCCACTGTGAAAGCATGTAACAAAGGCTTGTAATTGGAGACCTGATGATAATTCTGTAAAATACATGGGGAGTTTTAGCTGCCCAGAGGTATTTCTAGTTAAGAAAAAGTATGGCAGTGCATAAGGCCTCCCAGGTTTTGACAAATTCATGGATCTCAACATGTTACCACAAGCATTAAGAAAAAAGCCAAAAATCAGAAACAAAGACTAGAAACGAGGAACACTTTAAATATTGATAGTATTCAGTTAGAACACTGACATAATAGTAGGATATGCCATAACATACATTTTCTGAAACATAAGAAGTCTTTATAATTGTAATGTATAGCGTGATTTGCTTATATGGTATCATCACAATTGTGGTACAAACTGATTTGTATGGGGATTGAAATAAAACTCTGATCCACATTTAAGGTAGTCCATTTAAGCCAGGGACATTTGACAGCTATGGGTCAGTATGATGTGCAAGACATTACTGGCTGCCATTTCTGTCGCAATGAGTGAAGAGTTACAACTTTTAAAAATGTTAGATGGTCTTTCTGTAATTGTTGCAGTTTATTTCACAGTGAAGGCTTTATTTGCTTACAGTAGTTTGGTTCAGATGTTATTTACTTATTTAAAACCTCATTATAGCATGTTTTTTTCCTTATCTTGTAGCATAATCAGTGAGTCCATGTATTACAACAAATTTTATACATAATGTATAATTATACATAATGTAATCAGAAAATTATAGCATTCAGAATATTCACTTCTGTTAAATAATACAAGAGATGCAGGATTAGATTGGCTATGTCTACAAGTGTGAAAGATGCTGGAAATTGTTGGGGTATCATTGTTTACTGTCCCGTTTCAGTGTCGCATAGAAGGCTGGCAGAGTACTTTTTGACAGGCAGACTGGGTTAGTGATCCCCATTTTTGAAAAGGGGAGTAGGAGGGCATGTTTCACCCCTGCCTCCTTGAGAAAGCCTTTGCAAGTACACTGTTAAGAAAAATTGCATGAAAGAAGATCTCGTGTGGAAGTGTACTTTTGATTCAGGAGGACCAGTGCAGATTCCTGGCTGTGGAACAGTAGATTGGTTCTTTAGTCTTGCAAAGATATTACTAGGGTCTTGAGAATTTGTCAGTACCGCTTTGCGAAGCTGTCAAAGGCATATTACTTTGTACCTTAGAATGTTTTGGGGGAGGTTTTGCAGTATGGGATTCCAGGACTGTTGCTGCTACCATTTGTATCCCTGTGTTTGAAGAGCAAATGTGTCTTTACTCAAAGCAGGCATAGGAATCCACAAAGGGTGTGTATTTGATTTTCATGGACAGAATATCACCACCTTGCCAGAAGTTTGACAGTAACCAGTTTGGGAATGTGAGGATTACATATTTGTTTTCTGCAGAGGCTACTGTTCCCTTAACCCAAGTGACTGTCCACTGACTCTTCCCTGGTGGGCAGGGAAACTGATTTTCCATTCTCTACTAAAAATATCAGAATTCTGGAATTTATACTGTCTGAATAATACAAAAAACACAAGAGTTTCATACACTTTGACATTTTAGACCAGAGAGCTCATTCACCAGTAATTGTATTCTTATATTGATTACTTGCAATGCTGTCACTCTGTTTTATTAAGTGTTCTGTACGTATGACCGTAACTTCACAAAAAAATCTCTGATTTTGCTTGCTATTTTATTGGCTGGCTGCTTATTAGGATTTAAATGTTGGGTGACATAATGTCTTTGCATGCCTATGTTTCATTTCTGATTTCCAGCATTATTCTTAATGAATACTGATTGTATGTTAAAGAACTCCCAGACAGTGCAACTGTTTACTAGTAGAGCTCTGTAGTTTGTAATACTTGTGCAAAGTGAGTGTCTCTGCTATCAGTAGTGCCTGACAGGGTGTGTGTTAATGTGCAATTAACCCCCACCCAGAGGGCCTCTGTACCCCTGGAAGGGCATTAATTACACATTAACACACACCCTGGAGGGCATTATTGCACTTAGAGAATAAGCTGTCTGTAAAATTGCTGTGTTTTACTTACTTATTTATACTTATTTTTTTAAGTACTATATTTTATATATATATATATATATATATATATATATATATATTTTTTTTTTTTTTTAATGTAAAATAATTCCTTCGCTAATGTTTCAGACTTTCTGTAGTATATGTTAATGGTGCTGGAGGAAGCATTTTACATCAAAAATATATAAAAAAAAATAATATATACTTAAAAAATAAATAAGTAAAACAACAATTTTGTAGAGAGCCCATTCTCTCTCACTCTCTCATACACAGTCATTTCTGCTTTCATACGCACATTCACTCACACAAGACTACTCTCAGTCTCTCTTGATCTCTCTGTCACACACATAGTCTCCCCTGCTTTCATGCACGCGTTCACTCACACAAGGTCACTCTCTGTCTCTCTCTCGATCTCTCACACACAGTCACTTCTGGTTTCATACACGCAGTCACTCACACAAGACTGCTGTCACTCTCTCTCATCTCTCTCACACACACACACAGTCTCCTCTGCTTTCATACACACATTCACTCACACAAGATCACTCTGTCTATCTCGATCTCTCTCACACATCCACAGTCTCTTTTGCTTTCATACACGCATTCACTCACACACACAGACAGAAACATAAACACGCACACGTCTTTCTGTTTATTTTTATTTTTTTTTACACTCGCTAAACAGCTAAAGCTGTGCTTAGCGAGTGTAAAGTAATGACACCCGTTAGTGATTTTTTAGCAGTCCAAGGTCCATGGTAGCTTGAGATGCTGCCGTGAAGCGATTGACTCGTTTTTCAGTGGAGCATTACTTGTACATTAATACCCTGCTGGAGAACGTTCATTCTCCATTCAGGGTGCTGATGTACAGTTTGTCCATTCTCTAAGTTTTATTATTGTGTGGTGTACAGGGTCCAGAAAAGGTGCAGTGGGACGCAGTAAGGGAATACAGACATATTAAAATGTACTGATATTAGTATGGGCTCAGCTTTCAGAATTGTGATCATCTTTTAATGTCCTTTTTAAGAAAAGCAAATATGAATCAGACTAACAGTTGGCAGTCTTTAGAAAAATGAACTTTTCTCACTAATATCCTAAACTACAAAACCCGTGGTGGTGCTGCGGTAGCGTTGTCGCCTCACAGTAAGATGCTGTCCGGTTCGATTCTCAGCTAGAGCATCTTCTGCGTGGAGACATGCTTGAATGGGCGTACCTTCGTTGAAGGTTGTGCGTCAGGTCTGGCAAGCTGGTACATAAAAATCAACTGCCGATCATTATCGGACTGGAGTTCCGCTGTGACGACCCCTAACCGGGAAAAGCCGAAAGACACAAACCCTAAACTACAAACACTGCGAGTCCCTTATTCTTTTAGACAGCAGTCATTTTAGCCCAAACAAATAACAGCATCTCATTAAAAGTATATGGCTAAAAACATAAACAAATACATTGTACAGAGTATTTTCATCTGTGTGATTTATTCTGATTTGTCCATTATTTCTTTGTCATTAAGCATTTAGTTACCGATGTGGCTACTGCAACCTCTATACATCTCCATATTGCCATATTTTGCTGTAGGTACCACAGTGTCAGGTATCCAACAAAAATAGTACTCCTGCAGTTAAAGGTTGCCAAGCCTTCCTTCCCCATGAGGCAGAAATGGCTACATTTGCAATACAAGATTAAGTGGAGGCTTAAATGGGCGGGTGTTCTTTAAGAACGCTACCAAAGTCATTACTAATTACAGATTTGATATTACCTAAGGTGATTCATGTTATATTTGCGGTTGACTATAAACTGAAAAAATTATAAGTTTTAAAAGAAAACCATTTTGTTTACCCCTGCTGGCTAAACCTAATAAAGCACATTAAAAAGGGCCTGTCCATCTTGTTCTTGTTTTCAGATTAGTGTTGTACATTTACCAGTACAGAATGGTGGTCCTGGGTGTAGCACAGTGTCAGAAAGGAGATATTTTATGACAAAGAATGGTAGCCTGTTCCAACAGGAAAATCCCCAAAGGTCATAAAGCAAGATGTTATGGGGCTGTTCCAACAACGTTATGGGCCCATCATTATAAAACATTGTTTAACCAACAGAAATAAAATTACTAATGTGAAGATTGCTAGATCAGTGTAAATACCTTAATAAATAAGTTATACGAGTGTTAGCATTTGCTTTTAACTTTAGCTTTCTTAGCTGATTGAACACGAGTGTCTAATATAGTGTGTGTGTGTGTGTGTGTGTGTGTGTGTGTGTGTGTGTGTGTGTGTGTGTGTGTGTGTGTATACGCGCATGTGTGTGTGTGTGTATATATATGTGAGGTAATGTAACAATTAATTTCTTTGTGTATGTGTTAGAGGTGGCAGCCTGACTTTAGGTATAACACAGATATCAATAAGGATCTTTTAATAGAATTCTCCATGGTACATATTCTTCTGAAGTAGATACTGGAATTCAGCAAACCACCTGAAGGAAGTCTTTTGAAACGGGTAATAAAGCTGTATACTGCAGAGCAGAAGAGCATATGGCAGATGCTAGCACATATGTAGTTTACTAGAAGAAAACATGCTGTAGCCCTGCAAGACTAACTACACAAAAGAAAGGTCCCCGTATGCTGAGAAGAGAGAGACCATGAGACTTGAGCTTAAAAATATCAATTTATACAGTGTAATCCATAACAAAATAAAAAACTTTAAAATGATTACAGTTCTCTGTTAGAATAACTATTCTTTATTGTATGAATTAAAAATAATGCACACTTTCATGTAACCACACTTCATCAGAGTGTTGAAAACCTCACGTTGCATAGATATTATTTGTGTTACAGCGTATTAACAAGAATTAAGTACCTTAACCGGATATTTCTTAGTATTGATTTATTATTTATTACCTCATTTAAGCTTGGGTATGCAACGACATTTTAAATGCTCTGTTAATAATAATCTCATTATCTCTACCACACATTTGAGTATTAGTAATGTTTATATAAACACATACATACTTTTGATTATTTACATAATTTTAAGCTTCATTGCAGTGGTGGTGCTGCGGTAGCGTTGTCGCATCACAGTAAGACGTTGCCCTGTTCGATTCTCAGCTAGAGCATCTTCTGTGTGGAGACATGCGTGAATGGGCGTACCTTCGTTGAAGGTTGTGCGTCAGGGCCGGCAACTCGGCATGTAAAAACCTACTGCCAATCATTAGCGGACCGGAGTTCCGCTGTGGCGACCCCTAACCGGGAAAAGCCGAAAGACACAACAACAACATAATTTTAAGCTTCATGCAGTATAAGACATTACTAAAGGGCAAATTCAAAAAAAAGTTTAGGTGAGGTGTACACAGGTGTGCACCTCACAATAACATTTTCGAATTCAAAGACAGCCCTACTGCAGTACTTTTGCATAAAGATATGCAGCACCGTGGTGGGCTGCCCCTGCAACTGTGCTAGATTCCGTGGGAGAGGCATGTGCTGATTAACCATGTATTCTTCTTGCACTAAGACGTTTACATAGCCAAGTGTTTCAGAGAAATGCTTGGTGGAGTAGATTAGCATGGCCAGTCCTGGCCACTCTCAGTATTGCTTACAGCCAGAAGGCCATGTTCATCCATTGTGGTAGAAGGCGCTGGGATTGTTTAGTGGTCAGGTAGTGTTAGGGGATGTATATGTGAGTGTATGTGAGGGCTTGTATGAGTGTTTGTGTCTGCCTGGGAGGTAAGTGTGTGTGTGTGTGTTTATATATGAGTGTGTCTCTGAATGTAGTCACGGAGGAGGGTGTGTGTGTGTGTTTGTGTTGGGGTCTGGGTGGTTTCCTACTTCCACACCCAACTAAACTAAAGAGCAAAGCCTTTGGCAATGGGTCAGAGGAACATTAACCACCAAAGACACCTACCAACTACTTGTGTAAGGGAATAGTAGACACCTAGGAGACCTGTAGCTACATGGTGGTGGACCGCTAGTCTCTAGATATAACTCTAAATATGTGAGTTTGGGGGAAATACTAGACACCAAGGAGAACTCTTCATTTTGTGCCTTAATGACAGTTCAACATAATGGTGATCGAGAGGGTGTAGACACCAGGGAGAACTTTTCATTTTGTACTTTAACAGCACTTCAACATAATGGAGATTGGGAGGAGAAGCACTAGACACCAAGGAGAACTCTTTATTTCATGTCTTAATGGCACTTCAGATTGATGGTGCTAGATGATCCTCCTCTTCCAGAAGGGGCATACGACAGCAAGCAACCCCACTTACTAACCTCAAGCACAGCTGTCAGTCTCCCTGGTCTCTGCCAAAGAAATCTAAAGTCCCCATGTGCTGCCTGACCATGTGCCAGCCCATCTCCCCAGATGAAGGCAAATAGGAAATGCTTCTTCACTCCTCTGTCTCTTCCATGGCTAGCTCTTTTAGTGCCAGTGCCACTAACTAAATCTACTACTCTGGCTCTCAGTGGCTATCTCCTTTAGTGCCAGTGCTACTAACTGTATCCACTCCTCTGTCTCTCAGTGTCTAGCTTCTCTAGTGATAGTGCCACTAACTGAATCCACTCCTCTGTCTCTCTGTGGCTAGCTCCTCTAGTGCACGTGCCACTAACTGAATCCATGTCACCTGGGTTACAATCATATCTCCTTCTCTTTGTCTTATGGAGCCAACCACAAAGGCTCTCTTGGTTCATTTTGTTGACATAAAGCTCCTTAGGTTCAGCCACTGCACACTACCTTATTCATTTCGCCTGGATCCAAAATAGGGTGGCAGATACTAGATGCTTTTATATTGCAATATTAGGCTTTTATGTCCTGCTGATTGTTCTTCCTTTCCATCTCTGCTCAAGATGTGTTAATGTCAATACGAGAAGTTATGTGTACTTTCACAAATTCTCTGAATGCCTGACTACAACACTCACCCATCATGTTACCTACTACAAGCCCACTGGAGTCCAGCTTAGAACCTGCCTGAACAAAACCACATTTACTTGCTCAGAGAGGAAAGATAGTCATTGGCCACTCCACTTGGCTTCTGCCCATTTTATCAAATTTAATGTGATCAAATAAACTTTGATCTAAGCAGGTTTGTTGAAAGTCCATTTGACTTAAAATTTTGAAACTTTGTTTCCATTGTGATTAATCACCCCAATCCTCATGCATACAACTGTGCATCCTACATTCTTTCTACAAGTATGGTCATCTATGGGGTCAGTCCACCTTGGAGATAAGGATATTATGCCCCTTTTTAATGGCTCCCTTTAATAAGTTTTCTATTTGATCTTCTGGGTCATAATACTGCATGACAATAGATCAGACCCTGTCTTCCCTCAGCCACACCTCTAGCACCAGAGCTGTTAATCAGACCCAGGTCCTGGAATCACAGAATATAACTATTTCCCTGTGGCATTAAGACAGTTGACAGAATTACTGGAAGTACTATTCCTCTTGCTAGAGTGTTTCCTTTTGATTCCCACCCCCAGATTCTCTAACTAGAAGTTTAAAGTTCTGCAAATAGAGAAAAAATGATGTGCTGAAGGTAGTAGCACAGTAGAGTGACTGTAGAGCTGGAAAATGTGCTGTTGCCATATTTACAAGTGTTTCTATACATTAAGAAGAGATACCACTTTCTCATCTGAAGGGAGAGTTTGCCAGATGATGGTCTCTCTTTTCCAAAATCAAACACTCACCACTGCTACAGCACAGTGCAAGAAAGATCAGTTAAGTCATGCTTGGCACTAGAAATTCAAGAGGATTGAAAAAGAGACAGAACCTTTTGGGTGTCACGTGCCACAATGTATGATGTACTTTTACATCTGGGTATTTCTAAAGATGCACCACAAGTGGATATTAAAGAGGACACTCAGAACATTCAGGGTGAGAACCTCGGGAGAATAACAGCAGCTCCATGAGGAGAAAGAAGCAATTTCTCTTTGGGGAATTCATTTCATAATACCATCTGCATCTGTGGTATAGTGGATATAAAAGGTGTACACACCCCTGTTAAAATGCCAGGTTTTTGTGATATAAAAAAATGAGACCACAATAAATAATTTCAAAACTTTTCCCACCTTTAATGTGACCTATAACCTGCACAATTCAATTGAAAAACTAATCTGTTAGGGGAAGAAATATAAAAAAAATATACAATAAGCTGGCTGCATAAGTGTGCACATCCTTAAACTAATACATGTTATGCTGTCCTATTTCACCTTCATTCCTGCTGGTTGGGTCAGTTCCAACTCGGTCTATTACTAAAACTCGAGAGCTTCCACTAGCTCGAGGCTATACCTTATCCCATCATGCTTAGGGAAGATTACCCAATCTTGTTTGCCGCTAAACTAGATTGGGTGCTTCCTACTAGGCTCCAGGCTAAGTAGAAAAATTTTTTTGTATTCTTGTAACTGATAAATTACTTTTTTGGTATACCAGTTGATATTATCTAGTGTTAGATAGTTTTGCTGTGAAAACTTGCTTCGCCTTTTGGCTATTTGTTTGCCTACGGGTCTTCGTCCCCGCTAGGCCCTGTTTTTTCCCTATTCCGTGTTGTCATATTCCTTTGTTGTTTAAAGCTTTTATTGTGTTGAGTAGTCAGTGTTATCCCTTTAGATTTTTACGCTAAGAAGTTAATTTAAGTTAGAGAACTCCTTACTCAGTCCATTTAAGTTAGAGGGCTTCCCCTCCCCTTGGTCGTTGTTTTTTCAGGGAGTATCATTTTAGTTAGAGACCTCTCCTCTTACCAGAGGAGACCATCGTTTAAGTTAGAGGCCTCTCGTCTGGTCCCTTATTCTCTTGCTGTTCTCTTCCTGTTTAGTGTTTCCTTCTAAAAAAAAAAAAAAAAATGTTTGTTTTTGTTCACCTTTCTTGTCAAGCCTTTCTCTGTACCACTGGTAAGGTCGTTAGTTAGCTAAAGTAGTTGGTTAGTGAAAGACGTTGGTTAGATAAAGCTTTGTTGCATTGTGTCAAAGGATACTAAAGAGGCAAAGCTTTCTGGCATCAAAAAATGTGACAATTGTTATCAGAAAATGTACCTGACAGATGGACACACCAGTTGTGTTTACTGCTTGGGTGCGGTTCATCTGCATGAATCTTGCACTATTTGTCATGGTTTTAGTTCTAGGGTTTTACTAGAATGTAAAAAATTGATAGTTAGGGGTTTACTTAAGGTGCTCTTTTCAGAGGCAGTCGAAGGGAAACAGAGTTCCCCTAAATCGACCCATTCACCAAGATCGGACAAGTCCTGCAAAAGGGCATCTTCCTCAGTGCCAGCTTCGAAGCCATTGAGGAAGCAGCCAAAGGAATCTACCTCGAACCCGAAGACTTTTGGGCCCGAAAAGTCTATCTCATCGGTTCCACTTGTACTTTTGGAATCGATAGAGATCCAGAGCCGGAGCCGGTCTTGTCGGTGCTGCACTCACCTATTCTCCAATCAGCCAAGTCTTCAGTCCACTTGTCTCGATCTTCCAGGAGTTTATCAGATGACGTGTAGTGGGTGGGAAGGAGGCTCCTTCGGACACCAACGCTGGCCAAAATCCTTTCAAGCCCTCCCACTATGGAGTTGGCTCCGACAGTCATTACCATTCCTGTACCAATTCCTCCACCGATCCAACTGTCAGCTTCGGAGCCAGATTGTTTGGAATTGATAGTAGTGGAACTGTTAGAGCCGAAACCTATTCCAGGATCTTCGGCTCCAACCTCTGCTCTGACTTCATCTATGCAGTTGTTCAACGAGGCGTCTAGGAGGTGACGCTCCCCCGTCGGGTCCAGGGAGGAGAGTCGGCTCAGACAGTTGTCAGATCCGAATCTACCTCTCTGGGCCTCGGCACCTACATCAGCCTCGGAGCCTACAGCTTTGGTTCAGGGGCAGGCTCCTGGTTCTTCGGAGCTGGGAGCTCCCTCAGAGCAGGGCTGCGGTGCCTTCAAGGTCATGAGGAGAGTTCTGTCACCCCAGATGGCTCCACTCTCGGATCCGAACATTCCTTCCCAAAAAGTGCCGGAGTCTGCCTCCTTACCACGCCCTCCCCCCCAAGCGTAGAGACCCTATGTCACAGGACACCCCATTGGAAACCCTCTGGGGAGGTCCCTCAGAAGAAAACATGTAAGAAAAAACATCTAGACTCCCCTGATGAGTCTTGTCACTTCAGACACAAACTTAGAGGATTAAAAAGGGTCCCCACGGTCACCCTCTGAGGATGTCTCCTTCTCGGACATCCTAGAGATCCTGAAACAGAGAGGTAGCTGGAAGGCCCTTACCCCTTCTGAGGATGAGTCCATATACCTGGAGGCATTTGGGTCTCGACCTTCCACCTCTTTGGTGTCTCCGCCCTTCAGTCAGCTCCTTGGTGTAGTCAGTTGAAGGGTGTGGAGCTCTCAAGAATCTGTGGAACCTGTTCTGAGGAAGCCCAACAAATTTATAACTGCCCCATCTGATAAGGAATTCTTGACCAAAGGTGGCCCGGTAGATGCTATGGTGATGGCGGCTGCCACC
This sequence comes from Protopterus annectens, assembly GCF_019279795.1. Classification (NCBI taxonomy): domain Eukaryota; kingdom Metazoa; phylum Chordata; order Ceratodontiformes; family Protopteridae; genus Protopterus; species Protopterus annectens. The sequence goes on along the minus strand of NC_056746.1, from coordinate 1,310,018,748 downwards.
AAGAAGGAGTTAGCGGAGTCTTCATCTCTCCATCCACCGAATAAGGAATCTCGAACGATGGGCAAATATGGAAAGCGTACATTCTCATCAGCGGCCTTTACACTCAGGTTACTGAGCTACTTAACTCATTTTACCAGACTCCAGAGGGATCTCCTGAAGGAGCTAGGAAATACCTACCAAGGTTCTACAGCTGCGAGGGAGTCAGACAAGGTGACCGCCCAGCTTACTACCTTAAATTCTGTAGTCAACTCCTCTATGCAGCTCATCTCTTATGCAGTCGATGGAGCGAGTAGGGCAGCAGGTACATGAATAGCTCTGAGGAGGCATTCCTGGATTTGCCTTTGCGAGTTTGCTGACCCCATCAAGTCTTCCTTCATTAATGCCCCTTTGGACGGCTTGTCCTTGTTCGGGCCAAAAGTTAAAAAGACTCTGACCAGGTGCGAGCAGGAAGGCAAAATCCTTACCAGGCCTTATCCCAAAGGCCAAAAGGGAGGAGAAATGTGGTTCTGGAAAACCCAAAGAGCATTGCCAGATGCATGTGGTGAATTTTCCCCTAGGGGCAGATGGAAACAATAATGGAAGATGCCAACCTCATGGCAGAGGGGGTTCGCAAAATCAGGGCAACAGAGATACATTCTCGGGCAGGCCCTGCCAGCGCTCCTGAAAGGAGGCCCACCTGTCCACCACTGGAGGCAGTTGGGGGCAGACTGTCACTGTACCCAAAAGTGTGGCTGAACATCACTCACAACAAATGGGTACAGTCGATAATATCCAGGGGGTACAATATACCCTTCTCCTCCCCACTCCTAGAATCAAAATCAGTCTTGGACATTCCACCCAGTCAAAGGGATCAAGCAACCCTAGAGATACAAAGGTTGCTAGAAAAAAAGAGTCATCCAGGAAGTCCCCGCAGACCAGATCGGATCCGGAACTTACTCAAGGTTTTTTTAGTGCCAAAGAAAACAGAGGACTGGAGACCCATTTTGGATCTCAGCAGACTGAACAAGTCCGTAAAAAAATCAAAGTTCCGGATGGTGACACTGCAGTCTATTCTCCCTTTTCTGGGAAAAGACAATTGGGTGTGCTCAGCATAACTTCAGGATGCGTGCTACCATATAAATATGGACAGGCGATCCAGGAGACCTCTGTGATGCCCGGGCCGTGGCCCAGCAATCGAGGAGCCTCAATCCTCACCACTAACACCAGAGAGGGCATCTCATATATGAGGAAAGGATAACAAATACACACCGTAAAGTGCAGTTTCCCTTAAGAGCACACAGAGATCACAGTCAGTCCGGGGCTGGTCTCTCCCTTGATCTCCAGGTCCCCAATAAGATTCCCCACTGGCACAGCTATAGGGTCCAGATCTCAGCCTAGCTGGGCAAGCTAAAATCTCCAGCACCCTCTCTGTCCAACCAGTGCTTCGTGTCCCTGCCCAAGTAGCTGACACACACACACTTTGAGATAAGAGTTTATACAACCATGCAGACACTTCTGGGGAAGGCTGGCACAGGTTCTCGAGCTGTGCCCCTTTTACTTAGACTATACAGTAGTACCCTGCCACCACCCAGCTAATAATTATCAGCTACTCAAAGGCCCTTAAAAGGGTGTCCAATTATTACTGTGCAATATTATTATCCAATTGGTAGTTTGACTAATCAATCAAAGCTTATTTGGAGTGACTTGGACAGTAAACTATGTAAATATGCAATGTACTGTAGAGCTTAAATTATCTTTACACAAACCAGCCACAGTTAAAAGGTTTTAAAATATTTAATAATAAATAATTAAAACCACAAGACAATACTTTCTACTACACAGTCAGTGCTAGTCAAGAGTTCAGAGATCACACAGAAATACTTAAAATAATTCAGTAGTACAGTTCTGACATCACAGAAAAACACTTAGACTTGTTTCTTTTAGGGATAGCTAGAAGCTAGAAAGATTAGACTAAGATAACTTACATAAAAAAAACAGGCAGAGTCATGTGAGTTGGATGATTAAGACAAAAATGCTTAATGCCTTCTGATTCTCTCTGTTTAAATTGCTATTGCAGTTGTGATAAACATTACATCATTCTTTTTCACTTTCCTGGAGTTCCCAGGCTACACATTAACTGCATTTACATTCTTAACATCTCCCTTTTGTTATCTTGCAGCTGGTCAGGAACAGAGCAATAAAAATACATTTGCATGTTTAAATCTAGCGATTTAAGTCTTGGTTAAAACAATAGAAAGAATTTCTTTATCTAGACTTTTCAGCCCACTGTCTACTTCAAAGGGTCACCACATGCTTTACTTTGGTCAGTAGAGTGCACTGTTGTCACATTTATTTCCAGTTCCACATGTAACAGTATTTCTTTACATTTAAGACAAGTCTGTAGTTTACATTTATATTTAAAAATTACAGGATTATCTGCATAATTCTATCTGGCTTGGCTGGCAGTCTTCACCCTTCTCTACCAGTCTTCACAACATCTACACTTTTGGATGGGAGCCAGCCATTATCAGTTCTGATTTCTGCCCTTTGGTCTCACTCCAGGCCCCAGAGTGTTCACCAAATGCATGGCAGTAGTCACGGCTCACCTGAGGCTTCTAGGATTCCAGGTGTTTTTGTACTTAGACGACTGGCTCCTGACCGCCACCACTGAGCATCTACTAACCAAAGCAAGAGGCACCAGCATTCATCTATGCTCGGAAATGGTCATTACCATAAATTTTGAAAAATTTGCCTTTTTGCCATCACAGCATATTACATTCATAGGGGCAGACTTAAATACAGAAGACATGGTAGCAAAACTGCCTCACGACAGAGTACAGATACTGCATCACCAAGTCTTCATCTTGCTCTTGAGAAAGAAGGTTCAGACAAAGTTCATTTTAAAGGTCTTGGGTACTATGGCAGCAGCTGTAACACTGGTACCTCTGGCACGTTTACACATGAGAGTCCACCAGTGGTTACTTTTCACTCAATGGTCCATGCAGGAGTTACCCGTGTCCCACAAGATCATCATCACAGACTCCTGCAAGAAGGACCTATGCTGATGCCTTCAATATACCCAGGTAATTCTGAGCAGACCGTTCACTCTTCCATAACCAGTAGCTACAGTGACCACGGAAGCTTCCCAGATTGGGGGGGGGGCATTATCTGGGAAAGACAGTCCAAGGAACTTGGCAGGAGCACGAGTTCCACTTGCATATCAATGTCCTAGAGATGAGAACGGTGCTTTTGGCGTTGCAGGCATTCCAGAACTCTCTTCCAACAGGTACAATTGCGATACAGACAGACAATATGTCGGTAGTGTGGCATATCAACAAACAAGGTGGAACCAGATCCTATCCCCACTGTCAAGATGCTCAAAGAGTTTGGCAGTGGGCAGTCTCCTCTCAATGTTTTCTGATTGCAGTACATATTCTGGGGAAATCCAACGTGATAGCGGACAAATTGAGCAGAGCAATTCTAATGCCTCACGTGTGGTCCCTAAAACAGGAAATTGCGAACCAGATTTTTCGGAAGTAGGGCCAGCCTTGCTGCAACCTCTTTGCCATGTCCATGAACACCAAATACAGCACCTACCTTACCCTAATCCCCGGGGGGAGTCACCAAGGGATGCACTTGTTCACGATTGGCCCCTGGGACTTTTTATGCCTTCTCCCCATTTCCACTAATCCCCAAAGTTCTACAGAAAGCCAAATCATTGAGTTGCAGGTTAATACTCATCACTCCGTACTGGCCTCTTCAAATCTGGTTCCTCTTCCTATGGCCCCATCTCCGAGAAGAGCCGTGGATTCTGGACCCAGTACCAGATCTTCTGACTCATCAGTCAGGAACGCTCCATCCCTCTATCCAGACTCTCAAACTGACAGCTTGGCTGCTCCACTTCCAATCTTAGCCAGGTTTCCAGACATATCCCCTGTAGTGAGACACATCATACTTTCATCTCATAAAACAACATCTAGAAAGCTTTATTGTAGCAAATGGAAAATATTTTCTTTTTGGGCTTCCAGGAATCACGTAGGCCCCCTTCACAGCCCCTGTAACTACAATTTTAGATTTCTTAACAGAACTTTTTAATGAAAGTGCAGCAGCAGCTACCATATGAGTGCAATTGGCCGCCATATCTAACTACTACATAGAAGACATGGGATCAAAACTAATGTCTCACAGCTTGTGCAAATCTTTCCTGAGAGGTGCCTTTTTACTAAGGCCTCCAATAAGGGAACCACCACCTCCTTGGGACGTCAATTTGGTACTGACTACCCTGATTCTTCCACCATATGAAGCAGCTTCCTCTTGCCAACTAAAATTTCTAACATGGAAAACAGTCTTTTTGATAGCCATCACTTCAGCTAGGAGGGTTTCAGAACTTCAAGCTCTGTCCTTACGCCCTCCCTATTTAGTTTTTCATAATGACAGTCTCTCTCTTAGAACCAATCCTTCATTCCTTCCCAAAGTATGTTCTGAGACCAACTTGAATCAGTCCATCGACCTGCCTGTCTTTTTTCCAAACTATGGCAACAAGGCAGAATGTAAGCTACACCAACTGGATGTCCACAGCAGTTACGCTTCTACTTACATAGAACAAAGGAATTTAGAAAATCTGACCAGTTATTCATCTCCTTCTCAGAAAACAAAAAAGGTGCACCAATATCGAAAGTTCCTGACACTATTACCTGCACATATAATACTCAGCATAAACAACTGCCAGGAAAAATTAGAGCTCACTCAACAAGAGCTATGTCAACTTTGTCCACCTTTCAGGCCAGATTACGTATGGATTCAATCTGTGCCACAGTGACATGGGTCAAACCTCATACCTTTATCACTCATTACAAAGTAGATGTGGCCTCCGGGAACATGGATTCCTTTGATTCCACTGTTCTGAAGAGTTTGTTCCCTTGAACCACCCAAGAAAGAAGATGCTAGGGATGCTGTCCCACCAGCAAGAATGAAGGTGAGAGAGGACAACGTAACATAAAGAAGTCATGTACCTTCATTCTTGGGTCCCACCCTCCTTTCCCCAACATTCGCTCCTTGAGGATCGAGAGGAATTTTATTGGTTGTGAATTGTGCTCTCTGCTTCCCTTCTTGTCTCATTAGACATAGACTAATAACTATTACCTTGGGATTTTGTATATAATTTCAAAATATGTTAGCAGTTTGCAAACAAGGTCTGGGTAATCTTCCCTAAGCATGATGGGATAGGGTATGGCCTCGAGCCAGTGGAAGCTCTCGAGCTTTAGTAATAGGCCAAGTAGGAACTGATGTTCAGTTCCAAACCCAACCAGCAAGAATGAAGGTGAGATTATGGACAACAAACATGGAATGTTATGGTGAGTACATAATTTCTTTTTTGTTGAAGCACCTTTTGATTTAATTACAGCATTCATTCTTCTTGGGTAGGAGTGGAGTCTATTAGCATGGCACATCTTGACGGCAATATTTGCCCACTCTTCCTTGCAAAAGCACTCTAAATCTGTCATATTGCGAGGGCATCTCTTCTGCACAGCCCTCTTCCCTCGTCAGGTCACTCCACAGATTTTCTATTCGATTTAGGTCTGGGGTCTGGCTGGGCCATTCCAAAATTTAATTTTCTTCTGGTGAAGCCATTCTTTTGTTGATTTGGATGTATGTTTGGGGTCATTGTCGTGTTGAAAGGTGTAATTCCACTTTATCTTCTGCTTTCTAGCAGACGCCTGAAGGTTTTGGGCCAAAAGTGACTGGTATTTGGAACTGTTCATAATTCCCCCCACTTTGACTAAAGCCCCAGTTCCAGCTGTAGAAAAGCAACCCCAAAGCATGATACTGCCACCACCATGCTTCACCATGGGGATGGTGTTCTTTTGGTGATGCAAAGTGTTTTTGCGCCAAACGTATCTTTTGGAATTGTGGCCAAAAATTCAACCTTGGTCTCATCAGACCATAACACATTTTCCCACATGCTTTTGGGTGACTTGATGTATTGTTTTGCAAATTTTAGCCGGGCCTGGATGTTTTTCTGTGTAAGAAAAAGCATCTGTCTTGCAACCCTACCCCATAATCCAGACATATGGAGAATACAGGAGATTGTTGTCACATGTAGTACATGACCAGTACTTGCCAGAAATTCCTGCAGCTCCTTCAGTGTTGCTGTAGGTCTCTTGGCAGCCTCCCTGACCAGTTTTTGTCTTGTCTTTTCATCAATTTTGGAGGGATGTTCAGTTCTTTACAATGTCACTATTGTCCCATATTTTCTCCACTTTTTGATGACTGCTTTCACTTTGTTGCATGGTGTATCCAGTGCTATGGAATTTTTTTTTGTACCCTTTTCCTGACTGATACCTTTCAACAATGAGATCCCTTTGATGCTTTGTAAGCTCTCTCTGAACCATGGCCTTTGCAGTAGCAGGCAACTGCGTAAATATCAGGAAAATCCTACTAGGACAGCTGAACTTTATTTGGGGTTAATTAGAGTCTCTTTAATTGATGGCAGGTGTGTACCCAAGAAGACTGAATGGTGTAATTAAATCAAAAGATGCTTCAGCAAAGTATTAGTTTGGCTGTGCACACTTATGCAACCAGCTTATTGTACATTTTTCCCCTAACAGATTTGTTTGTTTTTCAGTTGAATTGTACAGGTTATAGGTCACATTAAAGGTAGGAAAAGTTTTGAAATGATTTATTGTGATCTCATTTTTTAATATCACAAAAATCTGGCATTTTAACAGGGGTGTGTACACTTTTTACATCCACTGTACATATGACAAAATGCCTTTGTATTGTTAAAAGGAAAGTTGCAGTGGGCAATTGAACAGATAGGGGCAGTCGGTGTATTTTACTGATGTAAGCAAGAGGCATAGTTCACCTGATTTTTCATGCCTGCAGATATTATGTGGTGCATTGTTTAACGGGAAAGTAATATACGAAAGCATGGTTTTATTACCTGAGAAATGCTATTCTGTTTGTGCTGGGCACAGTAGAACTAATACAGTCTACAGCCTGTAGCTGTACTGTGCACAACAGCATGCAATTAGATTGTTGAACAGAAACTTATTCTCTCCAAAAATGAAATGGATGGGAAGAAGAGATTCCTTTTACCCCTGTAAACAAAGGGAATATTTCACTTTATTTTACATGCTGGCAAACATTATTTGGTGCATTGTGTAATTGGGAAACAGCATACATCAGCAAAATTCAGTCTGTGCTTTGCATCTTAGAACTGAAACAGCATACAGATATGTTGTTTTGATAGAACATAATATTGCTTAACAGAAAACTGAGAAGATGGAGGGGGCAGGAAACATATTCTACCAATGTATTTTTTGCCCTGTGTAATGGGAAGACAACACATATTGATACTGTCTTGAGCATTTGAAAACTGTGCTGTACACCATGCATGTAGTACAGTCTACAGATGCTATTCTATATGCAGTGGAATTAATACAGCTAGGGGATAGCAAACAGATTTTACTGAATGGAGTTGTAACAGTTTATGATATTAGAAAGCAGTGCACAGCATTTAAAATGTATTGTGGAAAAGCAACATTTGGAACTGCATTGTATTCATACTGCTTAATATACAAAAAGAAGGGGAGAGACTGACAAAGAAAATAGTGGTGCTTTTGATTTAAGGTTCATGCTGCAAAACACTCCTGTCCTTTTCTTTAATGTTAATGGTAATTTTTTCTTAAATGGGCGTAAAACAAAAAGAAGTGGAATTCTTTGTAAAAAAATGTGGCAGGTTTTCAGTAATTAGAGGTAACTGCCGGAGGAATAAAAGAAATGAGAGTGTTTCTGTGAAAAAAATTACAAAATGTATACAGAAGAATTGTGGAACTTTGGAAGGGTACATTAAATCCACAGTAAAGTATGCTAATTTAAATTTCATTATCATTTTAACAATGAGATTGTTTTTGTAAAGTTTACTAATAAACAGCCACTTCTCAGATATTTGTACTGTCTTTTGTTCACAAAAAAGAGTGAGTGATGAAGGAGGTATGTTGGCTATGGGAAGGAGTTAGCAGGGAGTACTGATAATTCAGTTAACAGGTGGCAGGAATCTCTCCTACCATCACTCTTGAGGCAGTAGTTGCTGTTAGAATACCAACAGAAAGCTGTTTAGACTTACAGTTAAGCAGAGCTAAGCAGGGGAAACCTAATCAATGCCTTTTAAAAGTGAAAAGTGCAGTAATAAAAATGAAACTAAAGAGCTAGGGAAGCAATGGCTTGTAAATATGTTCTGTGTATGTTAAGAAACAGTGCAGGCATGTGACATTCGAATGTAAAAGGTAATTAATAGCATAAATTAATGGTATAAATAGAAACAACCAAGGAAAATGAAATGTGTAGAAGTAAGGGATGGAATTAATAGAACTTATAAGTAGAATAACAGACGAAACAAAAGTTAAGTAAGGAAAAATGGAAGACTGTTAGTAGAAGGGGTTTGAATGAAAAACAGTAAAGTTCGTTCACATATAAATGTCAAAAATGAGTGAAAATGTCAGCGTAAATAATGACTGTGAAATAATAAGGTAAGAAGATAACGTGAGCCTAATAGAAAGAAATGTGTAAGCCATGAAGTAGGTAGCAAAGTCTAGGCAATTGATAATATCAGTCTATGAATATCTACACAGATATTTGATGTACAAAAGCTGTAACCTCAGGTGTGTGAGAATTGTTGCTGATGTCTGGAAGGTGAACAAGGTAAATGGAACACAAATTCTGGACCTGTTCAAAATTAGATAACATCAAACAAGCATTTCAGGATATGTTAAACCAGATATTTAATGAGAAAATTAAATTGGAAAAAGGTATGATGTGTTAAATTGGAGTGGGGAGACAGTGGAACCTAACTACAGCAAAGAATTGCCAAGCCTACAGTTCATAGCAAAAAAAAAATGCAATAATTAGAAAGTGGAAAACAAGAATAGAATCTATAATTGAGGATGCGGTAAATAGAGTGGATGGTTGGAGGTAATGGAACAAAGGTCTGGAATGGAAAATGAGAGTTGACTCCACCTAAATAAATGGCAAATGTGGCAATATAAAAAGAAGAGAACAGGACTTGAGATAAATGAAAAGTATAATATGACACTGGTTGACAGGCAAGGAAAAATAATAGATCAGATCCAAATTCTGAGTGTAATAGAAGAAAGAACCAAGGTAAAGATGGACACACAAGAAGTGCTTATTAAATATAATTAGTAAAATGTATGTAATCTAAAAGAGAAAGCAAAACCTGTAGAAGTGCTACATTTTGTATGGAAAATGATATTCTTGAATTGTTGTTGAAGGATGTTCTTCGTTCCACATTGCTGCAGTCCTAACTATTGGGTAGTCCGCTGTCCAGTCGGCCCGAATACCAAAGTATAAGGCTGACGTCGGTCAGGGCGCATTAGACTGACGTCAGTACGTCAGGGTACTAATGCGCATGACCGACGCCATATCCTCAGTCTTTTTTGCCGCATGGTCCGATGCAGAAGCAGTTTTGCGAGTGCAGGTTGGCGTTCTGAAATTTTCTGAAGTCGGAGTTTCAGACCGAATCAAAGTTGGCTAAGTACCCGTTGGGAACATTTTGGTTTTTTCTTGCCTCAGTATTTAACCGGATGTCAGAAAAAGTGAATAACTGTATTTCTTGTGGGAAACAGATACCTCATAGGGATTACCATACCTTGTGTATACCTTGTTTAGGGCCTGAGCACGACGTTGTTGGATGCCGCTCTTGTGCTAGATTTAACAAACGCACTATTAAGAGAAGGTTAGACTGTGCCAGGTTAGTGTTTGGGAAGCGTTGCAATTATAAAATGCCGTTGGATGTTCCGACGCCCGCTTCGTCCAAAATGAGAAAACATGCAATGAGCATAGGTGAAATCCTTGGATGAAAATAAAAACAGAGTACCAGTGTGAAACAAGATGGTATTAGCCTGTTTTATGTATAGTTTATAAGATCCTGTGTTGAGTGTTTTAGGCATTTCTGGAGAATTTATTATCATTATGAAATAGGACAGAAGTACTTAATAGAAGGGCCTTAAGAGAAGGGAAAGGGAAACTGCAAGAGATTCATCTAAAGTCATAGAAAGAGAGACTAGAATAACAAAACACGTAGTCTTGAGAACATTTATTCAAAGTGGGGAGCATGACAGAAACTTTCAAGTATTTCGGGCTTCATATAGTCCACTTAAATACCATTAAAAAAAAGGCTTTAGCAGACCAAGAGCAGAGAACTAAGGGTACAGTGTGTTGTGTGGAAGAGATATGAGGCTGTATTAGCTTACTGAAAAGTTGACTGACACCCATCAAGAAGAGATAGTGAGTTAAAACAGTGATTTATTTTGTAAATTTATTTGACAGATAAACTGCTAAATAAGCTGTATTTATAGGAGTTCCAACAAAAAGCATACTAAGTGGGCATTATCCTTGTTTACTGCCAAAATCTGTTTCTGTATTTGTTTGTTACATTGTTTCCTGGCGTGCGTTGGATGATGTTAGAGTTGAATCAGTATGGCCTTTACAAGCCTCACAACTCAACAGACTACACAGATCATGATAGCTCAGAAATTAAGTCGTAATTTTTTGCAAATTGATTGTTGACCCCTATGCTGCCAATCATTTTCCAGAGATTTGTGCCCCTCTTTTTTTCTTTCTGGTTTGGCTATTTTCTTCCCTTTATTTAGAGGTCTTAGCTCCAAAGTGGTATCACATGGTACAGTGACATTTTCAAAGAACAAAAGTTGGATATTTAGCTATGAAACATACATAGAATGTGCTCATGTCTTTGAATTTTAATGTGAGCGTATTTTGTCATTTTTTGTGCTACACATTTCAGAAGATTGTACATGTCACTTTTATACAGGAATGCATAATGTTTTGTCCTGATGTTATGTAAGTGCAGCATACTTTTGTTTTAATATTTTTCCATCTTTTTTACTCTGAACAAAACTGATAACTTTGCTCTATACTATTGTTTCTCAGATAGTAAAGCCAGACTGTCTGAGGCACACAGGTTTTATTTCAGGGAATTCCTAAGCAGAACCAAAAATGAAGTATGCACTACAATTTTTATGTAGGATCAGGCTTATTTAAGAAAGATAATATCTGTGCATTATTGCAGATTAATAGTAAAATAATGAAATTACTAGCTGGCTTGTTATTTGTGTGTGTGTGTGTGTGTGTGTGTGTGTGTGTGTGTGTGTGCGTGTCTGTGTAGGCGCACAAGCACCTATGTTTGTTTCTGTGTTTTTTGGAAGGTTGGGCTGTTTCAGTACAGTGCAGTACACATACACACACAAAGTACTGGTGGTGGTGTTTTTTTTTTTTGTTTTTTTTTTTTTTTGTGGGAGAATTTTATACGAGTTATCGCTGCACACATTTTATCTTGTGGTGAAAAAATGGTGTTTTCCGTCACTGGTATAGTTTGTTAAATTAAATAAACGTCAAAAGTCATCATATCGACCATTACATAATTCAACGGGTTTTGCCCTTTTTTGAGTTTGTGCAACCGTGGAGTTAGAATATTTAATTTCTGAGGTGTGGAGTCAAATCCCCCCACTTAAAAAGCTGACTTTTTTGTTTTACTTTTCATAATTGCAAATGTGACCTGTTAGTTTACATATGTGTTTACTTTTCTCTGATGATTTTAGTGGTGATTAATGGTAATCACTGGTGAATTTAATATTTGTGTTTTGATCAACTCATCGGCAAAAAACAGTGGATGCTTTACAGAAGTATCATCTCATTCCCAAAAAGAAAAATACTAACTTGTAGTTGACTGGTTACCAACCATCTTCCATCTATGGCAGACCCTTTGATGCTCATATCACTAACTAGTTAAGGTTAGCTGCAGGGGAAAAAAATGAGCAGATGCAGTATGCCGTGGTTTTCTTGGGCAGAGTGCAAGGGATAATTGGCTGACCTGGTGGACAATGGTGACATGGTCACCTTTGACATTATTACCTTTCAGGAAGCCTACTTGTATATATTTATAGATGCACATAGGTGTGTGTGTGTGTGTGTGTGTGTGTGTGTGTGTGTGTGTGTGTGTGAAAATTTACTGTGATATGACTGCACTACATAGCTAGAATACTTGATTAGATGGCACTCCCTCCGAAGATTCCTTACCACTGCTGCAGCCATCACTTAGTCGTTTCAGGAAAACTCTTGTGAATGGGGTCTGGGAGAAGGATCTCAAGTATGCCTTTATCCTCCTGGGGGCTGAATCAGTGCACATCCATCCTTCACATTTTTGGCAGGTGAGGTGTCAGTGTTGGTGAATATGAGATGTCTTTGCTGAAGGTTTAGACAGATAGAACAAACAGGCACAAAACATCTCCCCACATAATTTAAGAACATCCATATACACAACTGCTCACCATGCCAGTTCTCATTGCACACCTAAAATTTTGTACCAGACAGTGTGTGTGTGTGTGTGTGTGTGTGTGTGTCTTTCGGATTTTCCCGGTTAGGGGTCGCCACAGCGGAACTCCAGTCCGCTAATGATTGGCAGTTGATTTTTACATACCGGCTTGCCAGGCCTGACGCACAACCTTCAACAAAGATACGCCCATTCACGCATGTCTCCACACAGAAGACGCTCTAGCTGAGAATCGAACCAGACAGCGTCTTACTGTGAGGCGGCAATGCTACCGCAGCACCACCACCGCGGACCCCTGAATTTCAATGCTCACTGCTGTGTAATTCATAAAATATGTTATTGCTAAAAGGGAGTTTGTTTTTTTCATAAAGGAGCATTAAAATGTAGAAACCAGGATTTTAACTTTGTGATTATTTATATACTTATCTGAGAGGAAATAATGAGATGGAGAAAGGTAGTATATTTTTGAAAGTGGGAGGTACAGTGGGGCACATTTGACAGATATGCAAAAATGCTGCAGTGACAATTTTTCTATCTAGGACAGCCTTGTCAAGGATGTAGTGATTTACAAGATACTAGGAAAGTTTGAGAATGTGTGAGGGGAAATCAGGTAAATTCTACTGAAGAGTAACAAATGTCGTCTTTTTTAAACGTAGCTTATCAGTTAGCTAGGGATGTGTAAATTGTATGGGTTAACCAGAAGCTTATCAAGTAGCTAGGGTTATGTAAATTGTATGGGTCAAGTCAAACTTACCTGCTGTCAAGTCATATGATTTTGTGAAATCCTTTAGTCACTACATTAGTTACAGCATGGCTTTTTTCTCACTTTCTATCTTAAATTGTATGGTATTTGTTGGAGTAGAACTAGATTAAAGGGAAGAAAGGGCCATCTGATAAGGGAAAAAAAACAAGGCATATTTGGGCATAGCTGTCTTTTAAAACAAAATCAGACTGGTTTCTCTGTTTGTATTTTCCCATGATATGATTTAAAAACTGTAATAGTGAGATTTCCTGAATTCTTTAAATAATTACTTACATTGCCATGGGCATAATGTACAAGTTGCCAAAATTTACAGAGGCCTGTGTGAGTCACATGTATAATGTTCAGTGCATTACACAAAATACCGGGATTCTGAAGCTGTTTTAAATGTCCTGCTGGAAGGCAGTGAGGAGAACAAGAACACATTAACAACTGCATCTAGCAGCTCCACCAAGCCTGGGGTGGTGGTAAAATAAGTGGTTAGCTCAGGTTTCTTGGTGGGGTGCTGAGGCATGCAGAGACAGGAAAGTGTAACATTTCACTGAAGTGAAGGTAATCTGATTGGATAACTGGAAAAAAACAAAACAAACGCTGAAGACATTCCTCAGTAAGTTGTATTCCTTTCTTTTCTAAGTACAGGTAAGCATTTGCAAAATGATTTCTCAATTGAAAACGTGACGTAGCTTTTCTCCCCGGGCCTCTGCTGAAAAAGGGCCTTTTCGGCTCAGTCAGACACCCCTGGTTAACAAATGTAAAATAAAATAAATAAATTAAAAGAAGAACAAAAAATGTTATTATCCTCATCAGAAATCTCTCCTGTGAACTGTCTGAACCATTATTAATGCTGAGTTGGTTTCTTGGATTGTTCCTCCTCTTCTGGCTTGTATTCAAGATCTGGAAATTACTAATATGCAGGAGGTGTAAATTTTGGCTATAGCAGTGTGCTGTACTCATGTCTTGAGATTGTAAGCATTGTTGGTATTTGTTCACTAGTGTGTTAAACAGCATTTAATTTATTGGTTAGTATTGTTTGATAGCTTGACTGAGGACTGCTCACCAAAATGTCTAGCTGGAAGTCCTGTTTTCAGGAGAACCCCAAGGAGCAGTCTGCTTATTGTTAATTAGCAATAAGTTAAAAATACAAAGTGATAAAATTAATTTAAAGACAAAGACAGCAGTTTTTTAACACCAGACAACATTGCAGCTTGGTATTGTACTCTTAATTGGTACATGAACAATGGGTGCCAAAGTTTAAAAGAAAAATCTGCCCTCAAACGTTATTTGTTTAGCTTCTAAGACATCACTGTGTTTTTAGTCTTTATTTTAGATAATTTAGCATAATTTCATAGTTAATACTTTGGATGACGATGCTTCTGTTGGGGACTGGGCAAACTTTTAATAAGGATACCTACCAGACAAGTCTGCATAGGTGACTGGATATTTACAGTTCTTGTTATTAGCAGATGTGGTCCTTAACAGTTATGTTTTAAACATTGTGACTGGTTATTTACATTTCCTTTTACAGCATATTTGTTACTTTTATTGGTTATTTTTTAAACATTGTTTTGGCCGGCGTGCACACCTGCAAGGGCCCCCCCCCAGGCAACTATAGCTTTGTCTGTTGCCACTGGGTGGCATAACTTAACAATATACTTGCTGCATCTTGTCCAAATAGATCTGCCTCCACACTGAATAGTTGTAAGGCAAGTACCATTTATTTGGTGTATTTTGTCCCCCAGATAGATTTACCTTCCTTTGTATTAGTTGCACACCAAGGCCATAAAGTAGTGTTTCTGCAGCTAACTGCTTACACTCCTAATTTCCTGCTTCTACCTCTTCCTTGTTACACTCCTAATGTCCTGCTTCTACCTCTTCCTTTTTACACTCCTAATGTCCTGCTTCTACCTCTTCCTTGTTACACTCGTAATGTCCTGCTTCTACCTCTTCCTTGTTATGCTCCTAATGTCCTGCTTCTACCTCTTCCTTGTTACACTCGTAATGTCCTGCTTCTACCTCTTCCTTGTTATGCTCCTAATGTCCTGCTTCTACCTCTTCCTTGTTACACTCCCAATGTCCAGCTACCTCTTCCGTGTTACACTGCTAATGTCCTGCTTCTACCTCTTCCTTGTTACACTCCAAATGTCCTGCTTCTACTTCTTCCTTGTTACACTCCTAATGTCCTGCTTCTACCTCTTCCTTGTTACGCTGCTAAAGTCCTGCTTCTACCTCTTCCTTGTTACACTCCTAATGTCTTGCTTCTACCTCTCCCTTGTTACGCTTCTAATGTCCTGCTTCTACCTCTTCCTTGTTACACTCCTAATGTCCTGCTTCTACCTCGTCCTTGTTACACTCCTAATGTCCTGCTTCTACCTCGTCCTTGTTACACTCCTAATGTCCTGCTTCTACCTCTTCCTTGTTACACTCCTAATGTCCTGCTTCTACCTCTTCCTTGTTACACTCCTAATGTCCTGCTTCTACCTCTTCCTTGTTACACTCCTAATGTCCTGCTTCTACCTCTTCCTTGTTACACTCCTAATGTCTTGCTTCTACCTCTCCCTTGTTACACTCCTAATGTCTTGCTTCTACCTCTCCCTTGTTACACTCCTAATGTCCTGCTTCTACCTCTTCCTTGTTACACTCCTAATGTCCTGCTTCTACCTCTTCCTTGTTACACTCCTAATGTCCTGCTTCTACCTCTTCCTTGCTACACTCCTAATGTCCTGCTTCTACCTCTCCCTTGTTACACTCCTCATGTCCTGCATCTACCTCGTCCTTGTTACACTCCTAATGTCCTGCTTCTACCTCTTCCTTGTTACACTCCTAATGTCCTGCTTCTACCTCTGCCTTGTTACACTCCTAATGTCCTGCTTCTCCCTCTTCCTTGTTACACTCCTAATGTCCTGCTTCTACCTCTCCCTTGTTACACTCCTAATGTTCTGCTTCTACCTCTTCCTTGTTGCACTCCTAATGTCCTGCTTCTTCTCTTCCTTGTTACACTCCTAATGTCCTGCTTCTACCTCTTCCTTGTTACACTCCTAATGTCCTGCTTCTACCTGTTCCTTGTTACACTCCTAATGTCCTGCTTCTACCTCTTACATGTTACACTCCTAATGTCCTGTTTCTGCCTCTTCCTTGTTGCACTCCTAATGTCCTGCTTCTACCTCGTCCTTGTTACACTCCTAATGTCCTGCTTCTACCTCTCCCTTGTTACACTCCTAATGCCCTGCTTCTATCTCTTCCTTGTTACACTCCTAATGTCCTGCTTCTACCTCGTCCTTGATACACTCCTAATGTCCTGCTTCTACCTCTTCCTTGTTACACTCCTAATGTCCTGCTTCTACCTCGTCCTTGTTACACTCCTAATGTCCTGCTTCTACCTCGTCCTTGTTACACTCCTAATGTCCTGCTTCTACCTCTTCCTTGTTACACTCCTAATGTCCTGCTTCTACCTCTTCATTGTTACACTCCTAATGTCCTGCTTCTACCTCTTCCTTGTTACACTCCTAATGTCCTGCTTCTACCTCTTCCTTGTTACATTCCTAATGTCCTGCTTCTACCTCTCCCTTGTTACACTCCTAACGTCCTGCTTCTACCTCTTCCTTGTTACATTCCTAATGTCCTGCTTCTACCTCTTCCTTGTTACATTCCTAATGTCCTGCTTCTACCTCTCCCTTGTTACACTCCTAACGTCCTGCTTCTACCTCTTCCTTGTTGCATTCCTAATGTCCTGCTTCTACCTCTCCCTTGTTACACTCCTAATGCCCTGCTTCTATCTCTTCCTTGTTACACTCCTAATGTCCTGCTTCTACCTCGTCCTTGATACACTCCTAATGTCCTGCTTCTACCTCTTCCTTGTTACACTCCTAATGTCCTGCTTCTACCTCGTCCTTGTTACACTCCTAATGTCCTGCTTCTGCCTCGTCCTTGTTACACTCCTAATGTCCTGCTTCTACCTCTTCCTTGTTACACTCCTAATGTCCTGCTTCTACCTCTTCATTGTTACACTCCTAATGTCCTGCTTCTACCTCTTCCTTGTTACACTCCTAATGTCCTGCTTCTACCTCTTCCTTGTTACATTCCTAATGTCCTGCTTCTACCTCTCCCTTGTTACACTCCTAATGTCCTGCTTTTACCTCATCCTTGTTACACTCCTAATGTCCTGCTACCTCTTCCTTGTTACACTCCGAATGTCGTGCTTCTAATTCATCCTTGTTACACTCCTAACGTCCTGCTTCTACCTCTTCCTTGTTACACACCTAATGTCCTGCTTCTACCTCTTCCTTGTTACACTCCTAATGTCCTGCTTCTACCTCTCCCTTGTTACACTCCTAACGTCCTGCTTCTACCTCTTCCTTGTTACATTCCTAACGTCCTGCTTCTACCTCTTCCTTGTTACATTCCTAATGTCCTGCTTCTACCTCTTCCTTGCTTACACTTACATTACAGCTCCAAGGCTTCCACTTCTTATGCTGATTGCATTTCTTTGCAGTCTTCTGTGAGGGGGCGGGCCAGATCTCTACCTGCTTTTTCTGATTATACCTTCCCCCATTTTGTATCTCCCTCCTCCCCCATGCACATTAACTGGTCTATATTAGTGGGTCTCCTTGAGCGGCGCCATTTTGAAAGTTATCTTTTGGCCTGCTTTTGGTGAGGAAGCTTCCCCAGACCCTTTTCAGTGTGACTGCATAAGTATAAGTAAATTAAAGTAGTACAATACAGCCAGACACATGTGGTGTAAACAGAAACAAGTGAAAAGATACATTTGGTGTACATTGCTGGAACCTGTGTTCTGAGAGATTGCTTTCCAATCTATCTGTGAATATACAGAGCTGAGTATATTTTTTGGTTTTAGAGTTTGTTGATTGTTGCTTGGATCTCGTTGAAACTGTTGTCTCTGTTCTGAGAGACTGCTTTCCAATCTATCTGCAAATTGGCAGAGCTGAGTATATTTTTTGGTTTTAGAGTTTGTACTGTTAGTTGTTGTTTAGATCTCTGTTGAAACTGTTTTGTCCTACCCACCCTCCCCATTTTTGGCTTGTAGTTTAAATTTGGTGGCTTTTGCAGTTGCCCTCCCCACTGTAGATTTGATGTGGGACACTCCCCCAGTCCCATCTCTTTACCAAATTTTACCTAATAAACTCTTTCTGCATTTGCTTTTAGAACTTTTTAATTTAATTGCATTTTTTAAACTGTGTTTGGTATGATATTGCTACATACTCGTGTGCTAGCTTGCACTGCATGTGAATTGTTTTTACTACTGTTTTTGCTACTTTTCTGTAAAAAAAAAAAACTGTAAGCCTGTTTCCTACATTTCTTGTAACTAGTGTTCCAGATACAGATTTGCTGTATCCAGGACTGTATGTAAGCTTCTGAGCCCCCCAAGCCTTTCTGTGTTGGAGGGAAGCTTTCTAGCTTATCAGTGGGAGTGGTAAGCACTAGGTAACCTGTGTACCACATAAGGAGTGGTTCTGGCCTAGAAGTTGTAGTTATTGGCTGTTAGGGCAATCTCTTCCATTTCTCTCAACTTTCTGATTTGAAAGCCTGCATTTCTACTTGTTTCTGTCCTGTAACTCGTCTAGTACAGATACATATTCTTAGTTTTAGCACTTAAATTTGCTTATTCGTGCTCAGCACTTGTTCAGAACTTGTAAGCACTAAATAAGCTACTAATTACTATAGCACTCAACCTTCCTCATTACCTAGAGGAAAACAGTTTTTGTACTTACCTTTCTATCTTGCTTAGAGAAAAACAGCTCTTGTACTCACTTTCCTCACTTATTTAGAGGAAAATGTTTTTTTATTCAGGCATGTCCAAGGGTCAGCTGCCAGTGTTCTCTCCTGTCTATCTGATGAATCTGGGCATCTTGAGGCAATGTAGAAATTGCCTCATGTACACAGACAACCCTCTCCTCCTACCACCCAACACTACAACCTGTGAGAGATGCACTTATCTAGCCAAACTGGAGGTAAAGCTGTCTCTAACCAAGACTGAACTTGACAGTCATGAGGAGGGGGTAAACATTTGCACCACACCACACTCATCACATAGTCTCACTAAATCTACACCACCAAAAATCCACACATAGTAACACAAAAACATTCACGGAGGCTCTCTATAATAATCTGTCTAAGCAACAGAGACCTCCAAAGCAGAAACGCAAGCAACCTCCATCCCCCAACGCAACCCAAATGACACATAGCCTACAGACTCCGTGTGCCACTCAACCACAGCCAATAAGGCAAAACAACGTACCCAACACACTAGTCATAGGTGACTCTATAGTCAGGCACACTGATGTCCCACTCACCAGGCTAAACAAGGCAAAGGTTACTGTCAGCTGCCTGTCAGGTGCCAGGATCTGACACATAATCCACGCAGTCAGGTCACTCCACAACAAGCAGAAATATGACTCTGTCATTGTTCATGTTGGTGTGAATGACCTGAGACATACCTCCCTTGACTACATGAAAAGAGACATGGAAGAGCTCTCCGATCTTGTAGCCCAGGCAGGTATGACCTAGTCCTGAGTAGCATTCTGCCATCGCCCAGAATGATACCGCAGTACAAGGACAAAATGATTGACTTCAATAATTGGCTAAGCTTCTGGTGTCATTCTGAGGGGATCCAGTATTTGTCTGCTTGGGATGACATGGTCGACAGACCACGATGCTTTGCCACAGATGGCCTGCACCTGTCATCCCTAGGATTACGGATACTGGCTAAGGCTCTTGCTGTACCTATAGTGGCTTTTTTAGGTAAGGTTCAAATAACAAATTCACCACTGTAACAGGAACAGGCAAGCAAAAACTGAGGGTAATGCTACTCAGTGCTAGAAGTCTAAATCTCAAAATGCACTTACTCGAGGCACTCCTTAAAATGGAGAACATCGATATCTGTGCAGTGACTGAGACCTGGTTCAAGGCTCCAGAGAGCACCCCTGTACTACCAGGCTATAACTCATACCACACTTTTCGGTCATGTAACCTGGACTGAAACACCAAAGGCGGAGGTGTGTTCATATTGATTAAGGATATCCACACCTCCAGGCTAGTTACTCAGCATAATGCATGCGAGGTTATCCAAGTGCAACTAACTCTGGGCAAAACTGCAATCCAAATTGTAGCTTGCTACAGATCCCCCACCATGCCCCAGGATTCCCACTCCTCTTTTCTTGATGTACTGGAAAATATTAGGGTTCAACCAAACACCCTAATAATGGGCAACTTCAACTACCCCACCATTAACTGGGAAAACTACTTGTGTACCAACTCCTTAGCTCAACGCTTTCTGGAATTCATAAACTGCAATGACCTGGATCACCTTATCCACACCCCCACCAGGGGCAACAATATCCTAGACCTAGTCATTACCAACATGAGTGACCGGTGTTCCACACCTGAAGTCAACTCCTCGTTGGTCTGATCCGACCATAAGCTAATCACCCTTGATATCCACATCCCACCCCTACCCCCCATTAAGGAAACCACGGTAAGAAATTTCTCCAAAGCCAACTTCATGCTTCTTAAGACAGAAGTGGTGAACTTCATGGCATCCATGCATATGGACAATGCAGTTACAACTGCTGAATCCTACACAAATGCACTCTGTAAGCACTTACACGAGTGCATGGATCATGCTATCCCAAACAGAACCAAGACGCTATCCTCCAAAAAAAAGGAAGCCAATCTGGTGGTCCCCTGCCATAAACAAACTGTACAACAGAAGGAGGAAACTGTTGCAAAAGAGAGTAAAATCCATGAGTGGAGGAGCTCCCTGATCAGACTCAGTAAGAAGCTCAAATCCCTTATAAGATCCTCCAAAGCTAGCTATGAAAACAAAATCGCCACTAATTCTAAGGACAACCACAAAGCATTCTATAACTATGTCAAGAATCTTGATGGCAACACCCAGATCTGCTCTGAGTTACAGCATAATGGCAGGAAAATTACAGAACCAACTGATATTGCCAGCATCCTGGCAGATAGGTTCAGTGCTAACTTTACCCCCCCTCACCCCCTAAAGGGCCCATATGTATACAGGAAGAATGCAGATTCCCTGTAATCACAACTACGCAGGTAAAAGCTGCACTCTCTAAAGCCAAAAACACAGCATCCATGGGAACGGACAACATCCCAGGCTGCGTTTTACATGAACTTCAGAACAAACTGGCTCCCCACTTAAGCACCATGTTCAATAATAGCCTCACATCAGGCTTTGTACCCACTGAATGGCGCACAGCAACAATTATCCCACTTCACAAAGGGGGAGCCACCACTGATCCCGGGAACTATCGACCTATTAGCCTGACGAGCCTGGTCTGCAAGGCCACGGAATGTATCATCATGGAACCCATAAACAAAGACATTGGTAACCTCCAAACTCTGGATCCCACCCAGTTTGGGTTTGTGAAAGGCAGATCATGTCTCCTGAACCTGATTGACTTCTTTGAGGCAGTCACCAAAGCCATAGATGAGGGTAAGGTGGTTCACACAGCCTATCTTGACCTCGTCAAGGCTTTCGACACCATCCCCCATTCTGGAATTATAGCTAAATTCACTAAACTGGGTATAAATCCCTACGTCACAAGATGGGTTACCAACTGGCTCACTGACAGAACCCACACTGTAAAAGTTGCAGACTCCAAATCTGACCTCAAAGCAGTGACAAGTGGAGTACCACTGGGTTCCGTCCTAGGAACTCTCTTGTTTGGTATCTACTTCTCTGAAGTACAGGCTAACACAGAAGACCTCTGGCTAACGAAGTTCGCAGATGACTGCAAACTAGGAGCCATAGTCAAGTCCCCAAATTATATGGACATCCTACAGAAGGGCCTCGCTGAGACAGATGCCTGGTGTCAGAGCCATGGCCTCAAGCTCAACGCCAAAAAGTGCAGTGTCATCCCCTTTGGTAAAAACTCTGTACCCATGAACTACCACATAGGCAGCAATCTACTTAACATCGAATGTGTGATAAGAGACCTTGGACCCAGGTGGACAGTAGTCTCTCCTTTGATAGTCACATTGCCACAGTAGTCAGGAAGTCCTTCTACGTGGCACACCTTATCATAAAAGGGTTCTCAGCCAGGAAAAAAAAGAGATCAATGTTCCCCTCTACTCGACACTCATTAGACCCATTGTAGAGTACAACGCCCCTTTTGGAATATACCTCACAAGACATCTGCAGCAGCTGGAAAGGCCACAGAAGTACCTCACAATGACGATTACTGGCCTCAAACAAATGCCCTACACTGACCGCCTGAAAAAACTCCAGCTTTACTCCGTAACATATCACCTACTCTGAGGTGATCTCTGCCTAACATATAAAGCTATTTCAAACCCAGGGCTGTTGGACATGCTACACCTAAAGAAATCACAATCCCTCCAAGCTACATGCTCTAGGGACCTAAACATTGTCGCCACAATAAACAGGACATGCTGGAGGGATGGATTCCTGTCCCAGAGACTTCCCATACTCTGGAACAGACTACCCATCTATGTCAAGCAAAGTTCTTCTTTAGCACTCTTCAAGAAAAATCTTGATGAGTGGATGGGAAATAGGAAGTACACCTCGGGGATCACTTCTGTGTCTCTGCTCGACAGTGACACAGGAAAATAACTTTCTTCGGTGGCGTAAGCCAGAGAACCTTGTTGGCTAGGCTTACATAGGCCCTTGGGCCGATAGCCTAGTACCTACCTATGAACCAAAGAAAAGAAACAAGTAAGACCAGAGATGTAGTTGCAGTTAGTGTTAGCCCAGCTGCGCTCGGGCTCACTCCACTCCCCTCCCTGCACCCTATTCTTACCCACCCTCACTAGTGCTACATTTCAACTAAACTTAGCCACTCCCCTCATGCTAACCACCAATCACTGAGTCTGCCCCACCCCTGTACCCATTTCCTTCCCTTCCACTATTCCACATCCTGTAAAGCACAGTCTTCCATCTAACTACCTTACAATCACAAACAACACCTCTCATCATCCACCACACCCACCCCATCCCAAGCAGATCTCACACTCATGACCAAACCCAACCAAACCATGCCCAAACTACCCAAACCCACATACATACATACACCTCTTACTATTGCTCCTAGGTGTATCCACCCTCCCACTGCTGACTTCTATCACCAGCCACCAAAACCAACTTAATTTTATCCACATACCAAGAAAAACTACTTCCACTAACATTATTACAACACACCCTTCTACTCAACTAGTCCCATATCACTACCAAACCTTCTTTATTCAGCTCTATGCACACTGATTACAGCCATCACACTACTAGTCCCAAACAACTATAAAGAACTTTAAGAACCTAAACAAACTACTCAAACTCTATTTTTACCACAAAACCCAACTCATTAGCTGCGGTGATATACACCCAAACCCAGGCCCACAAAATCTAGGAGCTCCAACCCTCAACCTGAATAATACCCTACTCCACTGAGACAATTCCACGCTCCTCAGTTTAAATTTAAATGTCAGAAATATACTAAACAAAGTCCACGACCTTCATGCACTACTCTCCTTTTATCAACCTGAGATAGTCTTACTAACACAGACTTGGCTTAAACCAGGCAACCACAACAATGAAATCACTCCACCAGGTTACAGTATAATTTGTAGTGAATAGGTAGAAAGGGGGGGGTGTTGCTGTAGTGTATAAATCTCACCTCATCCTTGAGAAAGTAGACATAACAACCCCAGACCTCGATAAAGTTGAACTCACTCTAACAAAACTAAAACTTAATGATAGTAAACACATCAACATCATAGGATGCTACATCCCTCCAGGCAACAATATCCCCATTGCAGAAAAACTCCTAGAATTGATATCTAACTCCCTCCCCCAGGAAAGCATAGTATTAGGAGACCTTAATACTGACTGGCAAAACTGTTCCAGTCATTACCCACTCTCCCATATTAACCTACATAGCCTAACCCAACTCATCACTTCCCCCACAAGAACAGACAGGAGAACCAAACACCAATCCACTCTAGATTGGATACTCATATCCCACCCATCACTGATATCTCTAGCAGGGTGTCTACCAGACACCCTGAGTGACCACCAAGCCACATTCTTACTCAGATCAAAATCACCACAACTGACCCAAATATCTACGCGCCTAATTAGAAAGAAAAAACACTTTAACAGCTCCAACTTTATAAACGACCTAAAAATGTGCAACTGGACCCCCCTAAAAAACCTACCCCTTGATGAAGCTGTACTATATTTCAATGCTGCCTTCTTAAACACCCTTAACCATCATGCCTCCTCCAGAACAACAAGAATTCAAACTAAATATGCCCCCTGGTTAACCCCAGACACAAAATCCCTCCTTAAGAAACAAGGCCTGGACCAACTACCTGAACAGTAAATCCCAATTGAATAAACAAATATACGTTGAACTACATAAGAAAGCCAAAAAAAAATCACCAAAACAGACAAAACATCTTACTATCAAAAGTTACAGGATAAGCACAGGAACAACCCACAAAAATTTTGGGCAGCAACTAACTCTATTCTACAACTGGGTAAAACAACTACCCCAACCCCAAAAATAGATAACAACCAAGAAGACATCGCCACTCAATTTAATAAATACTTTACAGAAACCATCCAGACCCTTGCAGACAACCAACCCTATGACAACATCCCCACCCCTGCAAATCCACCCCCACCCCAACTAACAATTGCCCCAAGTTCAGCTTCCACCCAGAACCAACCAAATCCATTGAATAACTACTCCACAAGCTCAAACCAACATCTCTAGCCGCAGACAAATTACCCGCTGAATACCTCCACCTGGCTGCAGAAGCCATATCATATTTTGTCTCCATCCTAATTAACAGATCCATCTACGAGTGTATAGTACCCAAGCTATGAAAAATATCACATATCATCCCTCTACATAAAAGGGGAACCTCCCTGGAACTCAATAACTATCGCCCTATAGTCATACTACCCCCTTTATCTAAAATTTTAGAGAGGGTAATACACAAGCAACTAATGAAATATCTCCTAGAAAATAATCTAATAGCAGCACTACAACATGGCTTTAGACCCTTCCATAGTACCTCCACCACACTAACAGAATTCACCAACATTGTCACTACTCACAGGAACAACAGACTCCTTCTATCTGCCATCTTCCTTGACTTGTCCAAAGCATTCAATATGGTTAACCACAATAAACTCCTTCTTTCACTTGCAACTCTAAACCTTACCACCCCTGCCATCTCCTGGTTCAAAAACTGCCCAGAGGGAAGGAAACAAGCTGTTATGTGGCAAAACCAACTCTCCCCCTCTCTACCAGTCTCCATAGCAGTACCCCAAGGCTCCATCTTGGGGCAACTTCTTTTTACCCTCTTCACCAATCAGCTCCCAAACAGTATTCCTAAAGCTTCAATAGTGCAATATGCAGATGATACCACCATAATATGCGCAGCCAAATCAATTGACATCTTTCACTCCCTAACACAAGAATGTTTTTCCCTAGCAGAAACTTGGATTACAAACCAAAGGCTCATTTTGAACCCAAGTAAAACAAAGCCAGTACTCTTTAGCTCCCAGAGAGCCACACCTCTCACTGATTCTTTCTTCATCTCCTCCTTTAACAAGACCACAATCACCCCCACAAATCATACCAAACTCTTAGGGGTTGAAATAGATAATCACCTTAGATTTGACCTACATATTTCTATAACCATAAAAAAGTACATAAAAAACGTGCTACTGTATCGCAATAAAAAATTCTTCACTGACCACTCCAAAACTACAATAGCGAGGACTCGGCTACATCCACCCTACTTTATGCCTCCCCCGTGCTTACATATCTCCACAAATCCAACCTAAACAGACTTAATAGTTATTATAATAAGATAGCCAAATTCGCTACATCCTCTCCCATCAGAACACATCACTGTGAATGCCCAAAAAAACTCAGTTGGCTAGAACTACCACTACTACTTCAACTCAATCAGCTATCACTAGCCCACAAAATAATACATAACTCTGAAAACACCCCAGCGCTACAAAATCTTTTGCAACCCTGTACAACCACCAGGCTCTTGAGGTCTAGCACACAAAACCTCCTCAAAGTAACCAAATATAGCAATGAAACTGGTAAGTCTGTCTACAGCCACTGTATAGCAAAAACCTGGAACTCCCGTCCTGCCCACATAACTGACAACAAATTCCCATCACAGTTCAAGAAACTTGTTAAAACTCACTTTTTGAATAATCGACTGTGCTCCTGTATCCCCCCTAGCTAATGTCTCATTAGAACACTTCACCTAACTTAAGTAACTCTGCTAAGCCAACCAATCATAGTACTGAACCCACTTAGGACTGTTAATCTACTGCTCATCCCATCTCTCCAGGAGTTAGGGAACACTACCCCAGCAATGTTGAGCTCTCCATAAGCAACTAAAACCAGGAGAAGACATATTGTAAATCAGTTTATCTTTCTCAACTAAAACCAGGTGAAGACATATAGTTAATCAAATTGGTATCCTTCTCAACTGTAGCGAGCATCATCTGCTCTCTCGGAGCCTTACTCTACATCTCTCTGCTTTTACTCTGATAGTAAATCTATCACAGGAATCCTAAACTTAGGAATATCTTCTAAAATTTAATATTATATTGTAGAGAACGAATGTATCCTATCTGTTAGTTAATATGTATGTCAAAGTCTCTTCTATAGAAATTGTATGTCAAAAGTCTGTCCTTAAAACTATGTTTTGTAAAAAATTGTTCTCTAGGAGCTTTTCTCCCTGGGCCGCCACTGAAAATGGACTTGTAATCCAGTTAGACTCTCCCGGTCAACAAATGTAAAATGAAATAAATAAATGAATAAAAACCTCTAAACTTCTTTGCCCAAGAATTATGGACAGAGCCAAAAATAGTGGTGGAACAAAGGCCCACAATCAGGGACAGTTTTTAAATATCACTCTAATTCACTTAAAAAGTTAATAAAACAACAGGTGTTGCATTAGCATGCATTTTCAGGACAATAAGAAGCAATAAACCCCAATGTCTGGCATCATTAAATGATTGCAATAGTTCATAATCTACCAGAAAATCAAACATTTTGCAAGAGTCAGAGCAGAAATAAGAGGCAAAATCAGGGACAGTTGAGAGAGATATGGGAATATTTGTTTTAAATATATTGATACCTGACTGCAGGAAGTTAATGTCATGTAGTATAGTTCTTTGTAAAAACAAGTCATTGAGAAAGGAAAGCACACTTGTTTGGGTATTGAACCCAGGTCTACCCCTGTGTTCTGTGGGTGTTGCTTTTTGGGAAAAATGAACTGCGTAATTGTTGAGTGACTCTTTGCTGATTCAGTATCAGTGACAACCATATGTAATGCAGGGGTTACTGGGTTCAATCCCCAGGCAAGGGTCAATGTTTTCCTTTCTCACAGAGTTTATACTACAGTAATAGGGTAATAGTATGTTCTTTGTAAAAGCAGCCAGAGTAAAGTCCTTATGGAAGTGGAAGAACATCTGCAGTGTCTGTGGTGTTTAATGAGTATCCTAATGTTATACTACCTTAGCTGCTTTATACAACTATAGTGCAGTACATAACTCTGTATATTTGCATATAACTCTTCTGGCCCCACATTGTAGCAGCTACTAATAAACCATTGTAGGGTCTCAGTAATAATGATGATATGTACCACATTGGGCCAGTATGTGGAAATGACCATTGTAAAGTGATTGCTGTGCTTTGGCTAATGAACATTCCTGTATGCCTATCAGGTGTATGCATTTCAGAAGGGACAGAGCCATGGATCAATAAAGCAACCTGAAACCACACCAAAACACCATCAAGAGAAGCAGCTAATCTGCTGCACAGAACTATATGTGAAGACTGCAGCAGCTCCAGAAGACTTTATTGCAACATTGCTGCAGCGTTAGCACTATCCAGCCCCTTAACCACCTCAGGGCCATAAATAGAATGTGACACAGCCCTGTACTTCGCAACCAGGTGTGTGTATAATGCCTGTGATACAGCCCTGTGGGCAACTCATAAGTTGGATATTGCCACCACAGCCTCATCAGTCTTACAGCGTACAATAATATGATTAGGTAGTGATACTGTTTACTCCCTTGCCAGTTATTAAGGGCATGTAAATGTAATTAATACGCAGGTGATACCATTTACTACCGTTCCAGTTATTAAGGACATGTAAATGTAATTGGTACGTAGGTGATACCATTTACTCCCTTGCCAATTATTAAGGACATGTAAATGCAATTAGTACACAGCTGATACCGTTTGCTACCTTGCTAGTTATTAAGGACATGTAAATGCAATTGGTACACAGGTGATACCGTTTACTTCCTTGCCATTTATTAAGGACATGTAAATGTAATTAGTACACAGGTGATACTGTTTACTACCTTGCTAGTTATTAAGGACATGTAAATGTAATTAGTACACAGGCGATACCGTTTACTCCCTTGCCAGTTATTAAGGTCATGTAAATGTAATTGGTGCACAGCTGATACCGTTTACTCCCTTGCCAGTTATTATGGACATGTAAATGTAATTGGTACACAGGTGATACCGTTTACTCCCTTGCCAGTTATTAAGGACATGTAAATGTAATTAGTACACAGGTGATACTGTTTACTACCTTGCTAGTTATTAAGGACATGTAAATGTAATTAGTACACAGGTGATACTGTTTACTCCATTGCTAGTTATTAAGGACATGTAAATGTAATTGGTACACAGGTGATACCGTTTACTCCCTTGCCAGTTATTAAAGACATGTAATTTAATACACTGGTGATACCGTTTACTACCTTGCCAGTTAAAGACATGTAAATGTAATTAATATACAGGTGATACCATTTACTCCCTTGCCAGTTATTAAGGACATGTAAATGTAATTGGTACACAGGTGATGCCGTTTACTTTCTTGCCAGTTATTAATGACATGTAAATGTAATTGGTACACAGCTGATACTGTTTACTCCCTTGCCAGTTGTTAAGGACATGTAAATGTAATTGGTACACAGGTGATACTGTTTACTCCCTTGCCAGTTGTTAAGGACATGTAAATGTAATTAGTACACAGGTGATACCATTTATTCTCTTGCCAGTTGTTAAGGACATGTAAATGTAATTGGTACACAGGTGATACCATTTACTACCTTGCTCGTTAAGGACATGTAAATGTAATTGGTACACAGGTGATACCGTTTACTCCCTTGCCACTTACTAAGGACATGTAAATGTAATTGGTACACAGGTTATACCGTTTACTCCCTTGCCACGTATTAAGGACATGTAAATGTAATTGGTACACAGGTGATACCGTTTACATCCTTGCCAGATATTAAGGACATGTAAATGTAATTGGTACACAGGTGATACCGTTTACTCCCTTGCCAGTTATTAAGGACATGTAAATGTAATTAGTACACAGGTGATACAGTTTACTACCTTGCCAGTTATTAAGGACATGTAAATGTAATTAGTACACAGGTGATACTGTTTACTCCCTTGCTAGTTATTAAGGACATGTAAATTAATTAGTACACAGGTGATACCGTTTACTCCCTTGCTAGTTAATAAGGACATGTAAATGTAACTGGTACACAGGTGATACTGTTTACTCCCTTGCCAGTTGTTAAGGACATGTAAATGTAATTAGTACACAGGTGATGCCATTTATTCTCTTGCCAGTTGTTAAGGACATGTAAATGTAATTGGTACACAGGTGATACCATTTACTACCTTGCTCGTTAAGGACACGTAAATGTAATTGGTACACAGGTGATACCGTTTACTCCCTTGCCACTTACTAAGGACATGTAAGTGTAATTGGTAGACAGGTTATACCGTTTACTCCCTTGCCACGTATTAAGGACATGTAAATGTAATTGGTACACAGGTGATACCGTTTACATCCTTGCCAGATATTAAGGACATGTAAATGTAATTGGTACACAGGTGATACCGTTTACTCCCTTGCCAGTTATTAAGGACATGTAAATGTAATTAGTACACAGGTGATACAGTTTACTATCTTGCCAGTTATTAAGGACATGTAAATGTAATTAGTACACAGGTGATACTGTTTACTCCCTTGCTAGTTATTAAGGACATGTAAATTAATTAGTACACAGGTGATACCGTTTACTCCCTTGCTAGTTAATAAGGACATGTAAATGTAATAGGTACACAGGTGATACCGTTTACTACCTTGCTAGTTATTAAGGACATGTGAATGTAATGAGTACACAGGTGATGCTGCTTACTCTCTTGCCAGTAATTAAAGACATGTAATTAATACACAGGTGATACCCTTTACTACCTTGCCAGTTATTAAGGACATGTAAATGTAATTAGTACACAGGTGATACTGTTTACTCCATTGCTAGTTATTAAGGACATGTGAATGTAATTGGAACACAGGTGATACTGTTTACTCCCTTGCCAGTTATTAAGGACATGTAAATGTAATTAGTACACAGGTGATACCATTTATACTCCCTTGCCAGTTATTAAGGACATGTAAATGTAATTAGTACACAGGTGATACTGTTTACTTCCTTGCCGGTTATTAAGGACATGTAAATGCAATTGGTACACAGGTGATACCATTTACTCCCTTGCCAGTTATTAAGGACATGTAAATGTAATTGGTACACAGGTGATACCGTTTACTCCCTTGCCAGTTATTATGGCATGTAAATTTATTTAGTACACAGGTGATACCGTTTACTCTCTTGCCAGTTATTAAGGACATGTAAATGTAGTTGGTACACAGGTGATGCTGCTTACTCCCTTGCCAGTTATTAAGGACATGTAATTAATACACGGGTGATACCGTTTACTAACTTGCCAGTTATTAAGGACATGTAAATGTATTTAATACACAGGTGATACCGTTTACTCCCTTTCCAGTTGTTAAGGACATGTAAATGTAATTGGTACACAGGTGATGCTGTTTACTACCTTGCCAGTTAAAGACATGTAAATGTAATTGGTACACATGTGATACCATTTACTCCCTTGCCAGTTATTAAGGACATGTAAATGTAATTAGGACACAGGTGATACTGTTTACTCCCTTGCCAGTTATTAAGGGCATGTAAATGTAATTGGTACACAGCTGATACCATTTACTACCTTGCCAGTTATTAAGGACATGTAAATGTAATTGGTACACAGGTGATACCGTTTACTCCCTTGCCAGTTATTATGGACATGTAAATGTAATTGGTACACAGGTGATACCGTTTACTCCCTTGCCTCTTATTAAGGACATGTAAATGTAATTAGGACACAGGTGATACTGTTTACTCCCTTGCCAGTTATTAAGGACATGTAAATGTAATTAGTACACAGGTGATACCATTTACTACCTTGCCAGTTATTAAGGACATGTAAATATAATTGGTACACAGGTGATACCGTTTACTCCCTTGCCAGTTATTAAGGACATGTAATTAATACACAGGTGATACCGTTTACTACCTTGCCAGTTAAGGACATGTAAATGTAATTGGAACACAGGTGATACTGTTTACTACCTTGCTACTTATTAAGGGCATGTAAATGTAATTAGTACACAGGTGATACCATTTACTCCCTTGCCAGTTAAGGACGTGTAAATGTAATTAGTACACAGGTGATACTGTTTACTCCCTTGCCTGTTATTAAGGACATGTAAATATTATTAGTACACAGGCCATACTGTTTACTACCTTGCTAGTTACTAAGGACATTTAAATGTAAGTAGTACACAGATGATACCGTTTACTCCCTTGCCAGTTAAGGTCATATCAGCATAATCGGTACACAAGCAATGGGAATTGAAGTTGTTGTTGCACATAGACTTTTAAGAATTGTTCTCTCATGCCTTTTATACCAGCCCTTCCACCTTTATCTGCAATGTGGACCACAGTTGAATTACACAGCTTTCAATCTGTAACACACAATAGGCTGCACCAGGGCAATGCAGTATGTACCAGTAGGACTACGTAAATGGGCACATACCGATAGCCACATATATGAACTGAGGTGTGTGTTCCCTCATGATGCCAGATATGCCCTTTGCTTTTGTCATCTATTTCAAAGAAACCCTGACTGCTGTGTTTTGCACTGCCTCATGTGGCTGTCTGTTATTGGTCTACTGATGTTGGCATAGCGAGCTTGGGCTCAGTACTGTGGTACTGCTAACAATATTAATTGTCACTGAATTATCCACCCGTCGGTGTCACAAATGAGATGCCCTCTACTGTGCTTCTGTTTTGCAGCAGAGATGTCTGTGAATCTGGTCACTAATTACTTAATAACAGTATGTGCCATTGCTAATAACTTTAAATTCTACCCTTTTTACCTCTGTTTTTCTTTGTAATTACCAGGAGCAATATGTACACAACTGAAAAGCTTCCATGGCTTCTGCCTGAAAACTATAAGTAATGTTGCAAGTATGTGGGCCCAGTACCATCTCTAGTGGGAGTTCATAGCTCATTTCAGAGTGGTGTCATCGATTTCAAACTGTGTTCACCACTTAATCTGTGTTACTATTCTTAGGATAATGAGGATGAAGTATAGATTCACTGAGCTCATTTAATAATACCCCATATGCATCAAGGTTGAACATAATGATTAAAGCTGTGAGATGTGGAACTGGAGACTTGAGTTTGAAACTTTTCATACCCTGTTTATATACTTGCAACTGAGGAAGTTATTTGAATTCCTTATGCTCCCATCCAGTTCTAAAACAGAAAAAAGATGTTATGTCTTACCGTAACGTTCCATCTGTGTTGTTGATATTCGTTCATTTATTACTGATGGGTTATCGGTTATGTCCTCGGAACTGAGACAGCCAAATATCAAGCTTGCGTCAGCCAAAAAAGGCTCTGCTCCCTGTTACCTCAGATCGAGTTTGCAAGTTTATAGATAAAAGTAGAGGCTACTTCTGGTCATAACAGACTTACTATAAAGAAGTAGATGAGATCAACCAGGAACCTCCGGAGGGGGATGGAGGGTGGGAAGTAATGAATGAACGAAGATGAACAATACAGATGGAACGTTATGGTAAGACAACTTCTTTATCTGATGTGGTTAATCTTCGTTCATTCCTTACTGATGGGACAGAGTCCCCAGCTACCTGTATCCCTGGGTGGCCCTCATGGAAGGACATTCCTGAGCACCATGGAGCCAAAGGAAGCTCTACCTCTGGAGGCCAAGTCCAATTTGTAATGAAGAATAAAGGTATGAGGTTTGGCCCAAGTTGCAGCTGAGCAAATATCATTGAGGGAAGCCTTAGCGTGGAAAGCTGCTGAAGTTGCCACAGATCTTGTAGAATGTGCTTTGACTCTATGAGGCAAGGTGAGATTGTTTTTGTTGTAGATAAAGGTTATACAATTTTTCGACCATGAAGCCAATGTAACTTTTGAGACAGGATGATCTCATCTAGGTCCAGAAAAAGTCAGAAACAGTTGGTATGATTTACGGGTAGATTTTGTTATGTCCAGATAAAATCCTAATTGTCTATGAACATCCAAGGAGTGCAGGCAGTACTCTCCCTTGTTAGTGTGATTAGGAAAGAACACTGGGAGATCAATAGATTGATTGATAGACTGCTCTGACACCACTTTTGGTAAAAAGGAAGAATTAGTTCTCAGTGATACCCTGTCCTTATGGAAGATAGGGAGGTTTAGTGCATAAGGCTTGAAGTTCTGACAGGCATCTGGCCGATGTGATTGCAGTCAGAAACAGAGTTTTCCAAGAGAGATATTTCACATCACATGAAGACGCAGGTTCAAAGGGGGGAGCTGTTAGAGCTTGCAGAACCAATGCCAAATCCCAAGGTTGTACCGGTTCTGTGAAGGGAGGTTTTAAGTGGATAACCCCCTTCAAGAAAGTTTTACAGAGTCTATGTCACATAAGTGAAGAATCCTGAAAACCAGTGTGGAAATTTGAAATGGCAGCTAAATGCACACAACTAGTAGAGGCAGACACCCCAGAGTGGAAAAGATGTGATAAGTAATCCAAAACCACCGAAACTAGGGTTGACAAGGGATCTAATTGTTTATTCGCTGCCCATAGAGAGAACCTTTTCCATTTATTAAGATAGATTAGTCTGTTGGACGATTTATGAGATGCAATAAGAATATTGCGCACAGGGGACGAGAGGTTTTCCTGCCTGGCAGTCATTGGAAGTGGAGAAACCAAGCTGTGAGTTTCGGGGTTGTGAGATTGGGGTGAGTCAGACCCTGCAGATGGGAGATCAAGACTGGGGATGGATTGAGGATCCACGGTTGATCTAGCAGGTGAGGCCAGAGGAAGGGGAACCAGACTTGTCGAGGCCAATATGGAGCAATGAGGATCACTATGCTCTTCAACTGTCGTGCTTTCTTTAGAAAGTGGGAGATGAGGGGAAGAGGAGGATAAGCATAAATTAGACCTGAGGGCCAAGCGTGGACTAGAGCGTCTCTCAGTGACTGTCCCCGAGGGGGGATCAGGGCAAAATAGTTGCTACACTTGTAGTTGGTTAGGGAGGCAAAATAAGTCACAGCAAGGCTGGCCCTAGCAGATGAAGATACTTGCCGCTATCATAGGATTGAGGGACCACTCATGAGGTTGCAGAATGCATCTGCTCAATTTGTCCACTATCACGTTGGAGCTCCCAGGAATGTGCTTTGCAGTTAGAAAGCAGTTGGAAGCTATCACCCAGTGCCATATTCTCAAGGCCTCTCGGCATAACGGATAAGATCTGGTGCCCCCTTGCTTGTTGATGTACCAGACTACTGACATGTTGTTTGATTGGATCGTAATAGTCCCTGATGGAAGGATGGAATGAAATGCTTGCAAAGCTAGTAGCACCGCCCTCAGTTCCAGGACATTGATAAGCAGAAGGGCCTCTGTCTCCGACCAGGTGCCTTGGACCGAATTTCCCTGACATAGCCCCCCCACCCCCATCAGGGAGGCGTCTGTGGTTACTGTGGCTTTTGGTTGATGGGTTTGAAGGGACAAGACCATTGTTGGGGATTTTGAGATGTCCACCAGAGTAAATCTTGCTTGCATCTCTGAGTTACACTTATCTGAAAAGACACGGGATGCTGTAGAGAGTACCACTGAGTGAGAAGTAACCACTGAAGGAGCCTTATGTGGAATCTGGCTAGAGGAACAATGGTGATCGAGGCTGCCATTGACCCCCAAGAGTTGGAGTATAGATTGAGTGGGAAATTTGTGGTGACAGAGCAGCTGTTGAACCTGTTGCCTTATTCTTTGAAGCCTGCGGTCCGGAAGAGATGCTGTGCAATTTCTCGTGTCCAACAGAACCCCTATGAATCCCAGAGACTGAGCTGGGATCGTGTTGGAGGTCCCAGTTTATAGTGATTCCCAGGCTTTGTGCTGTGACGGGAGTGTAGTGCAGGTTTTCTTCCAGTAGACGCTTGGTGGGGGCGGTGAGGAGCCAGTCGTCTAGATATGGAAATGCCTGGAATCCTTGAAATTGCAAGTGAGCGATAACCACTGCCATGCATTTGGTGAACACTCTAGGGACTATAGAGAGACCAAAGGGCAGAGCTCGAAATTGGTAGTGACTGGCTCTTATGCGAAAGCGGAGGTATCTTCTTGAGCATTTGTCCATTTTTATGTGGTAATACGCATCTTGAAGATCTGCAGAGCACATCCAATCATCTTCTTTCTGGAGAGGAATGATAGACTGAACTGTGACCATCTGGAATTTCTCTGTTTTTACAAATTTGTTCAGTTTACTGAGTTCCAGAATTGGTCTCCAGTCCCCTGTCTTTTTTGGCACTAAAAGAATCTGGAGTAAAAAACAGATCCTATCTGGTCTGCGGGGACCGTCTGGATGACTGTTTTTTTGTAGCAGCTTTTGGATTTCATGTGCTGCTGGTTCCCTTTGACTGGGTGGAACATCTGGTAATACTCTGCATGAGACTGGACAAAGAAGGAAGGGGATGCAGTAATCTCTGGATATTATCCATTGTACCCAAGAGTTGGTTATTATATTTTGCCAGGCAGCAGGGTACATGGAAAAAAGGACCCCCGACCACTTCCAGAGGTGAGCAGTCAGGCAACGCTTCAGGAGTGCTGATAGGGTTGGTCAGAGAACGAATCTCTGGAACCCCGGTTTCGCGGACCTCCTCTGCCCCAAAAGGGGCATCTTCCATTGGAGTTTCCCCCTCTGCCTCTAGGGGAGAACTTGGCACGTGCATCACGGAAAGAGCCCTTTGATTTCCTGTGCCACATCTTCCCACTCCTCTGATTTCTGGAGTAGAGTCGTTGAGGAGTAAAGTGTCTGACACCAACGGCAGATAGGGGCTTGCCATCTAGTTTGCATCTTGTCAGTGTATCTTTCACTTTAGGGCCAAACAAAGAAGCGGCCTCGATGGGGGCGTTCATGAGGGAAGCCTTAAAGGAGTCCACAAAGGTGCATCCAGGCATGTCGTCTGGTGACTATACCCGTGCCTGCTGCCCTTGCCGCTCCTTCCATTGCGTGAGAAGTAAGACGCATGGAAGAATTGGAAATGGACTCTAGGGTGGTTATCTGAGAAGCCACGTTGTCACGGACCTCATCAGAAACAGCTCCTGCCAAGGTTTCAGAGAGCTGGTTGATCCCTCTGAAGCCTGGTAAAGTGTGCCAAATAGTTCAAAGACCTTACGGCGAAAGTCGATGAAGCACACACACGCTTCCCTAATCTGTCTGTCGCCTGGGACTCCTTGTTGGGTGGATGGACAGTTTGTCTGTCCTCTGCCAAGTCCTTTTTAGTTGCAGCCGCCACCACCATAGCATCTACTGGAAGACCTTGTGACCAATGTAGGTGCTCAGCTGGGGGCGATAATATTTTATCTGGTCACCTAGGTATCGCTTCCAGGGTGTCAGGAGCCTTCCATGCGAGCTGGATGATGAGCAGGACGAGCTCAACAGCCGGTGGGGTGACCCAGGAGGTAGGGGGCTGGGCACGAAAGGCCTGCAAGAATACGGATTCCACAGAGGAAGGATTAGAGGACTTCCAGTCACCCCTCAGTCTAAGGATCTCGAAGATGTCACCAAAGGACACCTCATCAGAGGGTGACCATGGGGACCCTTCCCCGTCATCAAAATCCATATCTTCAGTCAACGACTACTCAGTGGAGTCCATGTGCTTCCTCTTGCATAATGCTTTGTGGGGTACTTCCTCAGTGGGAGGTTCTGAGAAAGACTGCAAAGAGGGGGGGGTCTCTTGAGGAGGAGAAACCTGAGGCCCTTGTGCCCGGTGTCTGGTGGTTGTGGCTTGTGACAGTTGCGGCACAGAGGGGGAGAGGACTCCGACATGTGGGGTTTGCCAGCAGAGGCAAGCGCCCTCTCCATGGCCTGGAAGGCCGGCCCGCCCAAGGAGGGATGGAAGCCCAGAACCGAGCACGACAACCTCGGAACCAGGGTCACACCCCGCCCCGATGAGCCGACCCCCTGACCAGCATTCGCAAGAGGACTGTGAACTGTGAGAGAGAGGATTCCTGGAGGGTACCATAGTAAAAATCGGCATGGAACCAGGAATGCCCTCCCCCATGGCATAGCCACTGACCTGAGAACAGCCCGATGCCCAGTGCACCAAGGGCCACAAGGACGACTCCGGTTCAAAGTAAGATCCACTATTGGAGTTGGAGGAAGGGAGGCTGCTGTCGGAGTAATAGACTTCAATACTTGGGTGGAAGTCGAAGGAAGAGTGTACGTTGGAGTTTGAGGAGATATACGTTCACCTGAAGGAGGGAACGTGGACTTCAACGGGTGAGAGAGACCTCTGGCCACACGCAACTGGTCAACAAGCCGCAACACATCTTGCTCAAAGAGGCTCCTGGTTGACCTCATAGAGAGACCTGATGGCGATTCTGGCCTTTCTAGAAAAGGACTGTATTGTCTACCAGCAAATGGATCCAAGAAAGGAGAATACTTGGTCCTTGCTAATTCCAGACTTGCAGAGCCTGGAACCGAGGACATCTGCACCGAAGAAAACGGTGTGGAAGTAGTTTGCACCGACAACATCAGCGCCATAGAAGTTGGAGGTGTCCGCACCGTAAAGGCAAACGTCTGCCCTGAAGGGTACAGTGCCATTGAGGAAAGTGTCTGCACCGGTAACAAGGACGGTGTCGAGAAGGACTGCACTGAAGAACATGTTGGTGCCGAAAATGTCTGCACCGTGGAGGACAGTAACGTCCTACTCGGAGCCAAAGGGGATTGTACCAGTGGTGCTGAAGGGGACTGTACCTGCATGGACAGTGCTGGTAAGGGCTGCGACGGAACTGTCAGCCGTAATTGCCTGCACTGGGAACTCCAGTGCTGGTGTCGATAAGGAAGACATGGCTGGAGCCAGAATCATTTGGGGAGGTGCCTAGCCTGGAGCTGACAGGGTCACAGGTGGCAGCGTCAAAGTAGTAATCAATTTCACCTTCTTATGAGTCGACTCCCTATGATCTCCAGAGGGAGAAAAAGGGAGCGACCTCTATGAGGAAGAAGAAGAACTCCTCTTATGGGGTTTAACAGTAGGGGGTGAGCTCTCTGACCCAGAAATAGCCTCACAGAAAGGAGATTTCAGAAGACCTTTCAATATTAATTTATTCTTTCTCTCGTTAAGAGTCCTGGTTGAAAAATTTCTACAAATACCACAAGGGAGATCAATAGTAAGGTGGGAGACATTCAGACAGTAGACACATAAGCCATGGCCATCGGAAAGCAGTAACTTACGGTCGCAATCCTTACACTGCTTAAAACCAATGCTACTTTTCTCATCCAACATAATGATGTGGAGAAGAAGAACAGTAATAAAAAGAAGAGGAAAGGCTACCCAAAGGGGTAAGAAGAGAGAAGGAAGGATTACCAACAATGGTAATGAAGAATTACTTCAAAGGTAAGAAAAGGGTTTGTTTGTGTCTTTCGGCTTTTCCCGGTTAGGGGTCGCCACAGCGGAACTCCGGTCCGCTAATGATTGGTAGTGGATTTTTATATACCGGGTTACCAGCCGTGATGCACAACCTTCAACGAAGGCACGTCCCATTCACGTATGCCTCCACACAGAAGACGCTCTAGCTGAGAAGCGAATGGGACAACGTCTTGCTATGAGGCAAAGAAAAGGGTAATAAAGGGAAATAGACTACGTGTACTAAGTGTACGACAGGGTAGGAAAATATTAGTAGAAACTGTTTGAAAAACTTTAAAGTAAGAACAATGTATAAAACTTTCAAAAAATTAGACAGCTGAAGAGTGTGGCTTGACACGGCTGTACAGCAACGTGGCAAACGAGATCTGAGGTAACAGGGAGCAGAGCATTCTGGGTAGGACCTTGGCTCGAGAGTTTTTGGCTGACGCGAGCTTGATGTTTGGCCAGCTCGGTTCCGAGTACGGAACCGATAACCCATCAGTAATGAATGAACGAAGATTAACATCAGATCCTCTAGTTTTAGGGTTATGTAGTTAACAGAATTATAAAACTTCCTTTGGATGCAGGCATAGAATGCATTAGCCCCCAAAAGCAGAAAACAAGTTGTTAGGAGTAGCTTGTGAGTAAATAGGCATTGTGAGACAAGCGCACTTGTCGTAATTAACAGCGCAGATCATATTAAAGAGTAAATATGCAAGGTTAATACTGCTAAACAGGCTGTTATTTAAAGACATTGCTATGGCAGAAGTTTAAAAGACTACTGTTCACATCACCCCTCCATTTAAAAAATTAAAGGCTGTCTTACTATTGTACAAGGAGGTGGGACAAAAGGTAGTATGTTGCAGTTATTACACATAATATTACATTAAACATGCCACTGCTGAAGTTATTTTGTGCTGTTGAATAAGAAAGTACACAAATACAGTTAGGTTAATTTGATTATTTCAGGTAATGTGTACCATGTAAAGAAAGCGTACTCCGCTGATGATTCCTACCTTAACCTGTAGGTGTAAAAGGCCAGATCCTTAATGGTGCTGTTGATAAATATTGATTTTTTAGTCACCCTCTCAAGAAGCGTATAGATGGCTTACAGAAAAAAGGAAGATTATTCAGACAGTGGCTTTGTATTAGTGTAGTACTTCTCAGGCCATTCTGTGCAGATGTGCATGTGGTCTTACTGTTTGACAGGTAAAAAGGGCATGCTGTCGTATGGGAAGCATGCATGATTGTCAGCCACGCAGATGCGGCATGAATATTCATTGTCTATTCCTACTTTACCCTTTTCCTCAATGTAGTGCGATCTCAGAGTTGGTATATTTAATTTGTGGTGGGTGTGGAGAGTGCAGGGGCTTGCTGCCCTGCAAAAGTGAAGAAAAAAGTAATATTTGCAGTTGTAGTGCATCCCCCACCCCACCCCCCGCTAATTAAATACCAGCTCCGAGATCGCACTACATTGAGGAAAAGGATAAACTATGAATAGACAATGAATATTCATGCCGCCATCGGTATGAATATTACTTAAATTTACTAAGACATCAAGATTGTTGGACAGTGGGCTGGGTTTAGGCAGGACTTGCTACTGTGCATCGTGCAAGGTACTACACTAATACAAAGTCCAGACAGTTAAAGTTTTTTTTTTAATCCTCCTATCTCAAAATATAATGTGTCAGAAACAAACAATAGAGCAATTCAAACAGAAAATTGCATTTGAGAAGTGTAACGTAAGAGGAGGAAGAGGCTGGGGCAGGCAATAGGGGAGAGGAAAGGACAGCATGCCTCCTCCTGCTCAAGATATTCCCTAGTTTTGACCTTCTTGCAGACCCCATTACTCCCAGCACTGTCTGCCTTCCAGGAAGTCTGATTTTTATTTATTTATTTATTTATTTATTTTTAAGACAGATGGTCTGCACTGACTTTGAATGCCTAGCTGAAGGAGCTGATAACTTCGGAGAAAAACAGAATTCAGAAACTTTCCACTTTTCTTGGGCACACATCAGGTCCCTCAAGACCATATAGGCTTTGT
Source organism: Protopterus annectens (assembly GCF_019279795.1). NCBI lineage: Eukaryota > Metazoa > Chordata > Ceratodontiformes > Protopteridae > Protopterus > Protopterus annectens. Next base: position 1,309,977,689 of record NC_056746.1, on the reverse strand, counting down.
AGGGCATTGTTACCTCTTTCTCTGTGCAGCCACAGAAAGAGTTCCACCATTAGAAAAGTGAACATGCTTTTATTCCAGACATGTTTTTTTTAGTGCCAAGAAAAGACTACCCTTTTAGGCCCCATTTTGCACCCTTTTGCTTCTAAACACATTTGTAAGGGTGAAAAAGTTCAAATTGTAGGTGCTCAAAGCTTTTTTGCCACTAACCAATACCCTACTCACTTATGGTCTGTTTGGATGTGAAGGATGCCTGTTTTCACATGCCATTTTCCAAGGTCACAAGATGTTTTGTGTCTTTGTAGCAGTGCACCATCACTTCCGTTTCTCCCCAGTTGTCTTTTGGGCTTTTCAGTGCTCCTAGAATGTTTACCAAATGCTTAGCTTCTATGTTTGCAAACCTCAGAGTTTAGGGAGGTATAAATTTATCCTTATTTGGATGGATGGATATTTGATCCATATGCAGTCTTAGGAAGAGCTCAAGATAACTCTAAACCTTACCATCTCTTGCCTAACCAATGTAACCATAGAAAAAATCCATTACCATATCCTTGCTAGCTACAGGTCCCCAACAATGAATCAGAAAACTAATACATCATACCTGAATTTACTTGAATCACTCACCATTCAGTGTATACCATAATAATGGGTGAGTTCAACAACCTCTGCATTAACTTGGAAGCATACATGCCCACTAACATGCAGGCCTAAAGATTTCTAGACTTTGTCAATGCACATGCTCTGGAGCAGCTAGTCTGCACTCCCAGTAGGGGTACAAATATCCTAGATGTGGTACTCACAAATGTGGGAGGGCATTCCCCCGTGTGATTTCCTGTTTAGATCAGATCACAACGTGGTCTTCTTTGAAATAAATATAAAACTAGATACTTCACCTAACCCCAAGACCATTAAGAACTTTTCCGAGGCAAACTACCTCCTATTAAGTGATGGCATAGCTAGTTTCCAAGATCAGACAAACCCAGAAAACACAGAAGTCTATGTGGAGGCGTACACAAAAGCCCTGTACAACCATATAAACAACTACATAGAAATGGCAGTACCAGACTGAGGTAAGCCTAGGACAAACCACAAAAAATGACCCTGGTGGACCCCCGATATAAATAGGTTGTACAACAAAAGAAAGAAAATCCTGTCTAGAAGCAAGAGAAAATGTACACAACATTACAAAAATTCCCTCATAAGTTTAAGCAAGCAAATCAGCAAAATGGTCAAGTCTTCAGAATCAAATTTTGAGGTAAAATAGATTCCCGAGCTAAGGATAACCATAAGGCGTTATTCATTTATGTCTGTTGGCGTTGCGCTTAAGGCCACAATGTGCAGAATTTATTGCAGACAGCATCACCTATATTCAGCAAAAAGATATAGCAAATCTGATGGCTGATAAATGCTGCTCAAATTTCACCTTCCTACCACCTACAGTTACTCCCCCCAAGAAATACCCTCTACCACTCCTGTACCGGTTATCACCAAAAAACAGGTTGCCACTGCACTCTCTAAAGCTAAAAATATGGCTTTGATAGGTCCTGATAATATCCCATGATGCCTCTTAAATAGCTTGAAAGCAGGACCTATCAGGCCCACTAGAAAATCTTTTTAACCACAGCCTCCAGACTGGCTTTGTCCTGGTAGAGCAGAGGACAGCAACAGTCATCCCACTGTATGGGGGGCCAACATCAACAGACCTGGGAAACTACAGCCCCATAAGTTTGACTAGTCTTATATGCAAGACCATGAAAAGAATAATCATGGACCTGATAAATAATGACATAGAAGATGTCCAAACACTGGACCCCAAAGCAGTTTGGCTTTGTCAAGGGGAGGTCATGCCTGTTCAACTTGGCAGACTTCTTTCAGAAAGTCACAAGGCCATGGATGAGGGTAAATCAGTGCATACTGCCTGCCTTGACCAGGCTAAGGCATTTTACATAGTTCCCCACTCAGGTATAAATTCACAAAACTGGGCATAGAGCTCTATGTCACAGGATGGATAGCCATATGACATAACCACAGACAGAACACGTTAGAATGGATTAATCCAGATCCAGCAAGGGGTCAGTTAATAATGTTGTACCACAGGGCTCAGTGCGAGACCTCTCATGTTTGGAATATACTTATCCGAAGTCAATGCTAATGTAGAAAGCCTTTGGCTTGTTAAGATTGGTGATGAATCCCCAAACAATGTAGATATCCTTCAGAAGGGTTTGACTCAGAGAAATGATTGGTGCCAGAGTGATAGTTGAAACCTTAATGTAAAGTAGTGCATAATCACACCCTTTAGGAAGTCAAATACCCCTGGAAATGATAACATTAGTAGCACACCCCTAAGAGTGGACTCCGAGATAAGAGATTTAAGTACACAGATAGATAGTAGCCTGAACTTTGACCACCATGTGTCTGCAGTGGTAAGGAAATCTTTCTGTGTGGCACAGCTTATGAATAAAAGCATAACATCCAGATCCAGGAAGTTACAGTCCCACTGTACTCGGACTTCATCAGACCAATAATCAGATACAATGCACCTTTTGGCATTTACTTGACCAGACGCTTGCAACAACTGGAGCTGTCTCAGAGGTTCCTTATAAATAATATACAGGGTGTAAACAATATGTCCTGTGTGGGTAGACTAAAAGTCTTATCCCTTTAGTCCGTCTCCTACTGACTATTAAGGGGTGATCTATGCCTAATGTACAGAGCACTCACAAATCCAGCCCTGATGGAACTGTTGTACATTCGCAAGACTAACTACATGAGGGTCACCCAATCTAGGGATCTAAACCTGGTCTGTGACAAACAAAACATGCTGGAGAGAGAGATATGTATGTCAGAGATTACCCCCTTTTCTGGAACAGGCTTCCTCTTCACATGAAGAAGGTCCCTTCCCTCGCCCTCTTCAAACACAGTTTGGATCATTGGATGAGGAATCGTAAATTCACCCGAGGTGGCGCCCATGTCTCTTATGGACAGAGGCAGTCTGTAAAATACTCAAATTCATAGACACAAACCTAAGCCTTGCTCTAGCCCCTTAGGGATCACAAATTGGATAAAATATGAGTAATAATGGCTAGGCTTGTAAGGGTTCTGAAGCCTTTATTTTAGTAATCTGCTATGAACCTATTGGAATTTTCATTATTATTATTCTGATGAGCAAAGGTAGTCTGTAAAATACTCCACAAACCTAAGCCATCCTCTAGTCCCTAGAGATCAAAAATCAGGTAAATTTTGGGTAATAATGGTTAGATTTATAAGGGCTCTTAAGCCATTAGTCTAGCAATCTCCAATGAACCTATGAATCTATGAACCTGTAGGAATTTTCATTATTATGCAATTGTGGGTACGTATCCAAATAATCTAGGTCCCATGTAAAGGATGATCTTGTATCACTGGAAAGATGATAGTGTATCACACTGCTTAATATGCAGGGGCAGCATGTTTCTGAGGTGGGGAAGGTGCTGCATGATGTTTCTGTCTCTCGATCGCATTTTATTTATTTGTTGATGAAGATTTAGGTCCCTGGTTCTGGCATTTATAGAACTATTAGAGTTGTGGAGAGAGATCCAGCACAACTTGGTTTCTGATGACATGGAAGGCAAGAAATATGACTGCCCTCAGGGTTCTATATTATACCAAATAAAGGGACAGTCTTCCAGCCTCTCTTGGTAGCTTTGGGTCTTTAAGCTCATGATCTTCTTAGGAATCTGCGAGGACTTTCTAGCTGTTTGATATGTGTAGTGAGGTACATTCTGAAGGGAGCATTATACTCAATAATTGGCCTAATTAATGCTAAATATAAGGAGACAAGGACCACTTTAGACCTGTATGATATTCCCTTGGCAATTAGCTCGGCTGTGTAGAAATATTTTCTAACTGTCTGATGATTGGAAGAAAGGGAATTGTCTATTCAAGACCCCTGACAATATTTTCATTTTGAAGTGGGGCATTGTATGCTGTGGGGAAGGACAATATTGCACTTTATTGCATTTAATTTGAGCTCCTTTTCAGTACACCGGTTATTTACATATGTAAGTTGTTTTCTGAGTTGCATAGCGGTTTGAGTTTCAGAGAGTGACTTGACAAGAACTCACAGTTTGCAGTCATCTGTACTCTTAGTTAGCCAGAGGTTTGGTTTTCATTCTGCAGATCAGACAAGTAAATGCTGTAAATGAGGATGTTAAGTTGTCTATCTCGCCTTCATTCTTGCTGGATGGGTTCGGAGCCGACCTGCCCGACTGCCACTCTAAAAGCTCGAGAGTTGGTTCCACCGGCTCGAGGCTCCCCTTATATCCCACAATGCTAGGCGAGAGTTACCTTAGATCTCGTTTGCCGATACAGCTTCGAGGTTGGTTGTTTCTACCGGTTCCTGGTGAGTACTATTTTCTTGTGAAATTAGTCTTAAAAACCCCTTTAATTTAATATTTTTACTTAGTTTAGAGTAGGTTAGAAAACTTTTATTCCCTACCCAAAAAAATTTCCGTTTCTTTTCTCCAAGAACCTTTGGTTCTTCCCTTGGGCCTATAGGCCTTTCCTTCCCTAGTGGAGTGTGTGTGTTTTATTGTAGTTTATTGTAGTTTAAATTACTAGTACTACTATTACTTTTATTGTATTAATCTGACAGGGTATAACTAGTGTGTTTGTGTGCGTGTTTGTGTACACCTGTTCAGACAAAATGTCTAAAGAAGCAAAGGTCTCCGGATTCAAGAAGTGTGATGCGTGCTGTCAGAAAATGTCTCTGACAGACGCTCACACTTCTTGTGTCTATTGTCTGGGTTTGCACCTGCAGGACTCCTGTGCTGTGTGCCATGGCTTCAGCCCCAGGGTCCTGCAGGAAAGAAAGAATAAATTAATTCTTAGAGGCTTACTTAAGCCAGAGGATTCCCTGTCTGTTTCAACAGGGAAGCCCTCTAAGGCATCTAGGTCTTCGGCTCCGGCAACTGAGCCGAGACCTAAGGTTTCTCAACCTTTGCCTTCATCGGCTCCGGCTGGAGCCGATAAGTCTCAGTCCACAGTTTCTGTGGCCCCCTCGGCTCCGGCTGGAGCCGAGGTAATAGAAGTTCCCGTGTCGGCTCCGACCAGACCTTCGGAGCCGACAACTAGGAAGAGGTCCAGGTCACCATCCCTTGGCTCCGTTCATTCGGCTCCAGGATCTCCCCTGCTGTCTGAACGGAGCCAAAGGTCTCACTCCTCTAGGTCATCGAGGCTGTCGGATCATGACCTTCAGAGGGTAGTGAGTCGACTACTTAAGTCCGAGGCACTGGCCCAGATGCTTCAGAGCCCGACTCATCAGTCGATGCCTGCCCCGGTCCATCAACATATTCCTCCTTCAACTCTCTTGAGTTCGGAGCCGGGTCGTGTCGGAACCGAGACTGTGATTACGTCGGAGCCGATACAATTGTCTTCGGCTCCGCTGCCGGCTCCGCTTTCTTCCTTGGAAGAATCTCGGCGCCGGACTTCTCGTCGGCTCGAGGGTGAGTGGCATCGGACCCTTGTCCGACCCCCCTCTCCCTCTCGGAGCTTCGGCGCTGGTGAGTTCGGCTCCGACATCGGCCTCGGAGCCATCACTGTCGGTGCCGAGGGGGGTTCTTAGCTCCTCGGAGCGGGGACCTCTGGCTCTGCCTGACAGGGGTGCATTCGAGGTCATGCGGAGTGTGTTAGAGCCTGGCTCTACTCCACAGTCGGTTCCATCCGCCCCTCCCTCTATGGTGCCTCAGGCTAAGTCGACTCACTCCCTCATCCCGGACCGCAGAGAGCCAACTCCTCAGGAGCCCCCTGTGGGGATTTCATCCTCTTCCGAGGCCTCTCCTGATTTGGCAGAAGAGCCCCCTCGGAAGAGGAAGTGTAAGAGGAAACACATTGACTCACCTGAGTCCATCACATCAGACACAGATTTGGATGACTCTGAGGGTTCCCCTTCTGAAGATGTCTCATTTGCAGACATTCTGGAAATCCTGAAACAGAGGGGAAATTGGCCAGCCCTCAACCCTTCGGAGGACGAATCTGTGTATCTTGAGGCGTTTGGCTCTCGTCCTTCCACCTCCTGGGTGTCCCCCCCTTTGACCCCCTCATGCAGGTGGTTGCTAAGAAGGCATGGACGGCTCCTGATTCAGTGGACCCCACTCCCAGGAGGCCCTCTAAGTTCATAACAGCTCCAGCAGACAAACAATTTTTAACAAAAGGAGTTTCTGTGGATGCTATGGTGGTAGCTGCTGCCACAAAGAAGGAACTAGCTGATCCTTCAGTACCTGTCCATCCACCTAACAAGGAATCTAGGTCCATGGATAGGTACGGGAAGCGGATGTTCTCCTCAGCGACATTTACCATGCGTTCGCTGAACTACTTGTGCCATTTTACTGCCTTCAAAGGGACTTGATCAAGGAAGCGAGTGAAATGTTAAAGGATCCTACAGCTGCGGGTTTCCAAGACAGGATGAACATGCAGCTGGCTACCCTTAATTCCATAACCAACTCCTCCATGCGCCTTCTCTTACGCGCTGATGGAGCGAGCAGAGCCGCAGGGACAGGTGTAGCCTTACGTAGGCACGCCTGGATGCGGCTATGCAATTTTGGACCCTTTCAAGACGTCTTTCACGAACTCCCCTTTGATGGATCATCTCTTTGGTCCTCAAGTGAAAGAAACCCTGACTAGGTGCGAGACTGATGGCAAGACCCTTTCTGCCGCCGGAGTCCGTTTTCTACTCCTTCCAGGCCTTACCCCAAAGGCCAGAAAGGTGGAAAGATGTGGTTCCGTAAACAATCTCAAGGGACTTCGCCTGACGACAGAGTCGTTTCCGCCAGAGGCAGAGGCGGAACAACAATGGTAGACGCCGCCTAGGGGCAGGGGGTCCGCAGAACCAGGGCAATCGGGAAGTCTTTCCTGACAAGCCCTTTCAGCATCCCTGAGGTGTTGCACGACTGCCCATCTTCGGAGGCAGTCGGGGGAAGATTGTCACTGTACCCAGAAGCCTGGCTATCCCTGACTCAAGACAAATGGGTACAGTCCATCATTTCGAAGGCTATTCTATCCCCTTTCTTCGCTTTCCAAATCAGTCAAAAATCCCTTCCAGATGTTCCACCGCTCAAAGGGATCTAGCAGTTTTGGAAATTTCAAAACTGCTTGCAAAAGAGCAATTCAGCCAGTTCCAGCAGACCAGCAAGGATCCGGAATCTACTCAAGGTTCTTTTTAGTTCCAAAGAAAACAGGGGACTGGAGACCAATTTTGGATCTCAGTGTCTTGAACAAATCAGTCAAGAAAACAAGATTTCGGATGGTCACGCTGCAATCCATCCTTCCCTTTGGGCAAAGGAAACTGGATGTGCTGTATAGTCCTTCGGTATGCGTACTATCACATAAAGATGAACAGGCGCTCCAGAAGATTCCTCCGCTTCAGGCTGGGAACCAGTCATTTTCTGTTCAGGGCCCTGCCCTTTGGTCTCACCACTGCCCCGGTGTTTACCAAATGCATGGCAGTGGTAGCTTCTCACCTGAGATGACAAGGATTCCAGGTGTTTCCATATTTGGACGACTGGCTCCTCACAGCTCCCACCAAGCATCTCCTTCTGATGGCCAGAGATTACACTTTTCGCGTTTGTCAAAAGCTGGGTATTTCAATAAACTGCGAAAAGTCTGTTTTGTCGCCTTGTCGTACTATTACCTACATAGGCGCAAATCTAGATACGATAAACATGTCTGCAAGACTAACACATCAGAGAATAACAGACATTCACAAATTGGTATCACTCCTTCTCAACAATAACAGAATCAAAGCCAGGTTAGTTCTAAAGGTGTTGGGAATTATGGCAGCGGCCATACCTCTCCTTCCATTAGCCAGATACCACATGCGGATCCTTCAGTGGATGCTTTTTACTCAATGGTCATACCAGGAACTTCCAATGTCTCACACCATTGTGATCACGCAAGCGTGCAAAAAGCATCTCATGTGGTGGATGTCTTCCCCCCAGCTCCTGTCGGGAAGACCCTTTGTTCCACCTCCTCCGGTTGCTACTCTGACAACGGATGCCTCCCTGATCGGGTGGGGGGGGCATTATCAGGGCAGGACAGTCCAGGGCACATGGCAACCAAACAAATGCCACTTGCACATAAATGTTCTGGAGATGAGAGCAGTGCTTTTAGCGTTGCAAGCCCTTCAAGACTCTCTTCCCTTGGGAACAATTGCAATCCAGACAGACAATATGTCTGTAGTGTGGTACATCAACAAACAAGGCGGAACCAGATCATACCCCCTGTGTCGAGAAGCACTCAGACTGTGGCAATGGGTGATTTCTTCTCAGCGGTTTCTGATAGCAACGCACATCCCCGGGAAGTCCAATCATATTGCGGACAAGTTGAGCAGAGCTATACTCATGCCTCACGAGTGGTCTCTGAAAGACTCTGTAGTGAGAGAAATTTTTCTCAAGTGGGGTCAGCCTTGCTGCGATCTTTTTGCTACTCCCCAAAACAGCAAGTGCAGAGAATATTTCACTCTATTCCCTTTACCAGGCCAACCCAGCAGAGACGCTCTAGTCCAAGTTTGGCCCCGGGGACTTCTGTATGCATTTCCTCCTTTCCCACTGATCTCTCAAGTAATACAGAAAGCTATCGCTCAGAAGGCCTCATTGATCCTCATTGCTCCTTACTGGCCTCGACAAGTGTGGTTCCCCTTTCTACATCGTTTCTCTTGAGCGACCGTGGAATCTGGACCTAGTTCCAGATCTTTTGATCCATCAGTCGGGTCAGTTTCATCGCCTCCCTCTCTGAACCTCACTGCTTGGTTCCTCCAGTTCCAACCGTAGCCAGGCTTCCTCAATTATCTCTCTCTGTTAGAGATATATTGATAGCTTCCCATAAATCTTCCACTCGAAAGATTTATTTGAGTAAGTGGAAACGCTTCTCATATTGGGCTGAAGGAAAGGACATAGATCCTTTCACCGCTTCCATCCAACTAGTCCTTGATTTTCTAGCTGAACTCTTCCATGCAGGTTCATCTCCCTCTACACTTCAAGTTCAATTGGCAGCTATTTCTAACTATCATGTGGGTATTTCTGAATCTGCCCTAATGTCCCACAAACTTTGCAAAGCCTTTTTGAAAGGAGTTTTTCTTCTCAGACCTCCTATAAGAAATCCTCCTTCTCCTTGGGACCTAAATTTAGTTCTTGCTTCTTTGATTCTTCCCCCTTTCAAACCTGCAGCTTCCTGTTCTTTAAAATTATTATCATGGAAAACTCTTTTTCTGGTAGCTATTACATCAGCTAGAAGAGTTTCAGAGCTTCAAGCACTCAGCTGTCGTCCTCCTTATCTTTTGTTTCATAAGGACAGAGTATCCTTACGAACTAACCCGTCCTTTTTGCCTAAAGTGGTCTCGACATCAAATCTGAATCAATCCATTGATCTACCAGTCTTTTTTCCAGAATACTCCAATAGGTCTGAACAAAAATTACACTGCCTGGATGTTCACCGTCAATTGAGGTACTACTTGGATAGAACTAAACAGTTCAGAAAATCTGATCAGCTGTTTGTCTCCTATGCGGAGAGCAGAAAGGGACTTTCAGTTTCAAAGGTATCATTATCCAGATGGCTAACATCATTGATTTCCCTTGTATATGAGATTAGACATCAAAAGCTGCCTGATAAACCTAAGGCTCATTCCACCAGAGCTTTGGCTACTTCTTTAGCTTTCCAAGACAGACTGCCTATTGACACCATTTGTGCAGCGGCTACTTGGGCTACTCCTCATACTTTCATTTCTCATTATAAGTTGGATTTAGCTTCTAGGCATAGAGCTAACTTTGGTTCCACTGTTCTCAGGAGTCTGTTCCGTTAGGCCACCCGGGACAAGGTGCTAGGGACGGTCCCATCCAGCAAGAATGAAGGTGAGATAGACAACTTAACATATAGAAGTTATGTTCTTACCATAACGTTCCATGTTAGTTGTCTTCTTCGCCTTCTTCTTGGCCCCACCCTCCTTCCCCTGCCCTGGACAGACCTAGAGGAGTTGTGATTGTGACCTCTCTTTCTACCACCTCTTTCTTAGACATATGCTATTATGCATATTTCCTGGTTCAGGATGTAGGTCACCCTTCTTTCTTCCTGTTGTTAGAGGTGGATTCTTTTTTACAGTTATTCTGTTACTATTATAAGCTGGGGTTAGCTTACAAACGAGATCTGAGGTAACTCTCGCCTAGCATTGTGGGATATAAGGGGAGCCTCGAGCCGGTGGAACCAACTCTCGAGCTTTTAGAGTGGCCGAGTCGGAGCCGAGGTCGGCTCCGAACCCATCCAGCAAGAAGAAGGCGAGAAGAAGACAACTAACATGGAACGTTATGGTAAGAACATAACTTCTAATCTGAAGTAGGATATTCATTTGTCTGCAACCTGTGGGTTATGGATCCGATATCGGATCCGAACCGGCATGGTTTTCCAGCTATGGATCCAAGCTCTCAGCTCCTCCCCTCACCCATAATGCCCTGCTCTACCCTCATGACCTCAGATCTTGTTTGCCGCGCTGTTAACTGGATGTGGGTACATAGCTCTCAGCTAAGTGAACTCTTTTCTTGTTTAAAAATAGAAAATTTCTTGTTTCTTTGACTGAATTTGTGTGAAAGTATTAGGTTTCCCTTTAATATAGACTATTTTGAGTTTATTTTAAGTTAAAGTAAATAATTTTTTATTCCCTCCCCTCGCTGTTGCGTAGAGTGTGTGTGTAGGCCTGTGTGTTTTTTGTTGTTTAAGTTACTTTCTGTAACTTTAGGTATTATAGATTATGGCTGACCAGCCTAAATCTATTTTTTCTAAATGCTCCGAGTGTGGCCATAAGCTCTCTCCGGCTGATGGCCACACTCGGTGTGTTAAGTGTCTTGGGGTTGAACACCTCACATCTGGTTGTTCCATTTGTGCAGGGTTCAACCCCAGGGCACTGAGGGAGCGGAGGTCCAAGCTGGTCTTGGCGGGTCTTTTACCGCCAGACTCGGCTCCGGCCTCCGCTCCTTCGGGACTACTGTGCCTGCAGTTGTTCCCCTGTGGCACCCCTCCTGCTCCTGGGACTCAAACTCCCGCTTCTGGAGAGGAGAGGATGATAAAGGACGGAGGGAGAAGCACAGCGGCGGGCCGAGACCTCTGTTTCGCCCCGCCAGCCAAGCGGCTTCTCCCGGCTCCGTCGTTCGGTCTCCTCCTTCGGCTCCAGTCCCCTGTGTGCTTCTCACCGGGTCCTGAGGAGGAGGAGACCCGATCTCCGTCGAGGCTATCGAGGAGGCACTCCAGGCCTACCTCGGTAGCCTCTTCGAGATCTACCCATAGCCTTTCTGATGCTGATCTGGACCGGATGATGAGAAGGTTCATCCAGGCCCAGATGCAGATGGGAGTGTCTTGCCTCCCCTCCGGGGAGCTCAACACCCTTTTAAGCCTATTGCTCCTTCTCCGACCCGCTATCCGGGTTCGGAGCAACTGGAGCCGAGCAGCTTCGAGCGGGAAGGTCGGAGCCGATAGTACTTGGTACCGGACCCGACCCTGCCCTCGAGTGCGTCGGACCCGATCTCGGAGCCTGGATCCGAGCCGGATCCGGGGATCAGTGCTCGGGCGCCGCCTGTGTCGGAGCGCACTGTCCTTCCGGATCCGAAGTGCTTCGGCGCCGGCTCCGATCCACTCTTCGGATCCGAGGGGAGCCATTGTCGGATCCTTTGGTCGAGGTCGGCTCCTTCGGCCTTTGATGTAGTGGAGAGGGCTCTGTTGAGGGTCTCCGGACCCCGGCACTTGCTTCGCCGCCCCGCTCCCTCTGCACTGGGCCAGGCTTCCACCATCCGGCCCCTGGGACAGCCCGCTTGTGCCCCAAGTTGCTCCTATGGAGCAAATTGCTGCTGCGAGACTCCTCTGACAGCCCCCAGAGGAGGCCCTCGCAAGCATACGCAAAAGGAGGCACATTGACTCCAGTCTCTCACAGAAGACACGGACTTGGAGGAAGGGAAGGCTCCCCACGGTCACCCTCGAGGATGTCTCCTTTGGAGACATCATGGAAATGCTCCGTATTAGGGGTGGTCTGCCCCAAGTCTTCCTCGGACGAGTCCGTGTTCTTGGAGGCATTTGAAACGGGCCCGTCTACCTCTTGGGTGTCCCCTGCCGACCCCTGGTGGACCTTATTACCACCAGGGCGTGGAAGGAACCGGACACCGTGGAGCCAATTCCCAAAAGACCGGATAGGATCCTTAGTCCGCCCTCCGACAGGACCCATTGGAGTAAGGGGCCTCCTGTAGATGCCATGTTGATGGCGGCGCCACGAAGAGGGAACTGGCTCAGGAGAGTCCCTCAGTCCACCCACCGAGCAAGGAGTCTCGGATGATGGACCGCTTGGGGAAGCGGATGTTCAGTTCGGCGACCTTCTCGGTAAGGGCGCTGAACTATTTGGCACATGTTATTCGGATGCAGCGAGATCTTATTAAGAATACGCTGCATCCCCTGAGTCCATTTCGGAGGAGGACAGAGTTCTGCACTCCACCAAAATGGCCACTCTTAGGTCAGTTACAAATACTTCTATGCGGCTACTCTCCCATGCAACGGAGGGCGCTAGAGCTGCGGGACAGGACTGGTCACTAGACGCCAGGCCTGGCTCCGCCACTGCGATTTTTCTGAGCCCTTCAAGGCGCTTTAACGCCTTTGATGGTTCTGCTCTGTTTGGCAAGACCGCTCGCAGACGTTGACCCAGAGCGAGAAGGACGGAAGACGCTGTCTGCCGTCGGAATCCGCTTCTCTGCACCCCAGAGGCCCTATTCTAGGAACCAAAAGGGTCAGAAGAAGATGTGGTTCGAAGTCGCAGCAGTCCCAGCCTGCTCTGGACAACCAATCCTTCCGTGGCAGAGGAGGACAAGGAGGACGCCGCCCTAGAGGCAGAGGGGCTCCCAGAAACTTCGGGTCCAGGGAACCTTTCTCTGAACGGCCCGCAGCAACCCTGAGGGTTGCCCGACTGCTCTACTCTGGAGGCAGTCGGGGACGCTGGGCACCTAGCGGCATGGGAGTCCATAACATCGGACCGCTGGGTTCTCCAAATCATATCCAGGGATATCGCATTCGCCTTCACCTTCCAAAGTTGAAGTCCCTCCCAGACGCCCCACCCGGTCAACGGGAGGTCGCTTTGGCAGAAATTGGCCATCTGCTAAAGAAAAGAGCCATCCAGCCCGTTCCCCAGACCAGATCGGATCAGGGTTCTACTCCAGATTCTTTTTAGTGCCAAAAAGACGGGGAACTAAGACCAATCCTAGACCTCTCTCTCTTGAATCTGGCAGTCCCCAAAGAAAAATTCGAATGGTCACTCTGCAATCTATTCTCCCCTTCTGGGAGAAAATCACTGGATGTGCTCGATAGATCTCAAGGACGCGTACTACCACATCCTGATGGACAGGCGCTCCAGGAGGTTTCTCCGCTCGGCTGGGAGCCAGTCACTACCAGTTCGGGTCCTTCCCTTTGGTCTCACCACAGCCCCAGGGTGTTCACCAAAGTACTAGCAGTGCTAGCGGCCCACCTGACGCTTCAGGCGGTGCAGGTCTTTCCCTACCTCGACGACTGGCTCCTTACCGCCCCAACAAGTCATCTACTTCTCTTGGCGCGTGGCCCCTTTCTCCATCTTGCTCCATTTCTGGGCATTACAATAAATACAAAAAGTCCAACCTGGCCCACACAGCTCTTAGATTTCATAGGGGCCAGACTAGACACAAGGAGTTTACGAGCCTTCCTCACTGCGGACAGAGTTCTAAATCTGCAGCTCCAGGTGCGGGCCATTCTCCATTCAAGTTCTGTTCCAGCGGAGTTGGTCCTGAGGGCTCTAGGGTCCATGGCTTCGGCTATAGCACTTCTTCCTCTTGCCAGACTCAATATGCGCATTCTGCAGTGGACGCTCTTAGTACAGTGGTCATACCTTGCTCTCCCCATGCATCATCCCATAGCGATCAGCAAGGCTTGCAAGCGGTCCCTCTTGTGGTGGCTCCATTCCCCGGATCTCCACGAGGGTCGCCCATTTTGTGCTTCTCCCGCTCTCGCCACGGTGACCACGGACGCCTCCCGCCTCGGGTGGGGGGGGCACTTTGCGGGCCGGACAGTCCAAGGCACGTGGAACGATTCAGAGACCTTACTGCATATCAATGTTCTAGAGATGAGAGCAGTGCTCTTAGCGTTGCTAGCACTTCAGGACTTTCTTCCCTTGGGAACAATTGCGATTCAATCGGACAACATGTCTGTTGTCTGGTACATCAACAAGCAAGGGGGAACAAGGTCTTACCCTCTTTGTCGGGAAGCCATGAGAGTTTGGGAATGGGCAATCTCCACCAATCGCTTTCTCATAGCAACGCACATTCCGGGTCGGTCCAACATCCTAGCGGACAAGCTCAGTCGCACCATTCTGACCCCTTACGAGTGGTCTCTCAATTGTCTAGTAGCGGAACGCATATTCGCACGGTGGGGAACCCCTTCTTGCGATCTTTTTGCTTCTCCCTCAAACACCAAGTGCGACAGTTTTTTCGCTCTAATACCTCCTCCCGGAGGTACCCCAAGAGACGCTCTGGTGCATGCTTGGCCACCCGGTCTTCTGTATGCCTATCCACCCTTGCCTCTGATGCTGCAAGTTCTTCAGAAAGCCTCTCGGGTGGGTTGCAGAATGATTCTCATTGCTCCATTCTGGCCCCGACAGATCTGGTTCCCCTTCCTAAGGTCTCACTCGGTGAATCCTCCTTGGATTCTAGATCCCATCCCGGATCTGATATCCCATCCATCCTGCATTCCTCCTCCGAACCTGGACAACCTGAAGCTGACCGCTTGGCTGCTCCAGTTCCACTCTTGATAAGGACTCGGTATTTCTTCACCGGTAAAGGCTATTTTGGTGGCGGCTCATAAACCATCCACTAGAAAGGTTTACAAGCAAATGGAAACGCTTTCTGTGTGGGCGGCGCGGCAAGGCCTGAATCCCTTCACGCTTCCTCTCCCTGTAGTGCTTGATTTTCTCACCTCTCTCTTTAATGATGGTGCCAGCAGTTCCACAGTCAAAGTTCAACTGGCGGCAATTTCTCACTATCACATTGGTCAAGATTCTAATCCTCTTATGTCAGCTAAATTGTGTAAAACATTTCTTAAAGGTACTTTTCTTCTCAGGCCCCTATAAAACAAGCAGTTCCTCCTTGGGACCTTTCTTTGGTCCTACAGGCCTTGACCGCTCCCCCTTTCGAGCCCGCGGCTACGGTGGATCTTAAGTTCTTGTCCTACAAGA
The DNA here is from genome assembly GCF_019279795.1 of Protopterus annectens. Classification (NCBI taxonomy): domain Eukaryota; kingdom Metazoa; phylum Chordata; order Ceratodontiformes; family Protopteridae; genus Protopterus; species Protopterus annectens. Next base: position 1,309,962,442 of record NC_056746.1, on the reverse strand, counting down.
CAGCCTTTTGGTAGCCATTACATCAGCCAAGAGAGTTTCTGAACTTCAAGCTTTATCAGCTAAACCTCCTTACTTGGTATTTCATCCGGACCGTGTCTCCCTCAGGACCAATCCGTCCTTCCTTCCTAAAATCGCTTCTGAAGCAAACATCAATCAATCCATTAACCTCCCTGTTTTCTTCCCTAAATATGAAAACAAAGGTGAATATAAGCTACATTCACTAGATGTTCACAGGCAACTTAGATTTTATCTCAACAGGACAGCTGGTCATAGGCAATCCGACCAGCTGTTTATTTCCTTTGCAAAATTCAATTTGGGCAAGCCAATTTCTAAAGTTTCTCTGTCCCGCTGGATTTCACAGTGCATTTTATTGGCTTATCAAGCATCAGGAAGGCCCGCACCGGGAAGTGTTCATGCCCATTCAACCCGGTCAGTATCTACCTCGGCAGCCTTCAAGGCTAGGATTCCTCTAGATGATATTTGTGCAGCAGCCACGTGGGCTTCATCTCATACATTTATTTCCCACTATAAGTTGGATCTTGCATCTAGGGGTAGAGCATCCTTTGGCTCCGCGGTGCTCCGGAATATCCTTCCATGATGGCCGCCCAAGATTCAGGTAGCTGGGGACTCTGTCCCACAGGTTGCAGACAAATGAATATCCTACTTCAGATTTAGAAGTTATGTACTCACCATAACGTTCCATCTGAGTAGGTGTATTCATTTGTCTGCAACCATCCCGCCCTCCTATCCCCCTGGCCTTTCAGTTTCCTGCATATTCTTTGTTACCCTTTTTAGGGTATTGTTGCTTTGGCAAACTCGATCTGAGGTCATGAGGGTAGAGCAGGGCATTATGGGTGAGGGGAGGAGCTGAGAGCTTGGATCCATAGCTGGAAAACCATGCCGGTTCGGATCCGATATCGGATCCATAACCCACAGGTTGCAGACAAATGAATACACCTACTCAGATGGAACGTTATGGTGAGTACATAACTTCTAATTTTCCCAACATTGAGCCCTTTGGACACCACCGGTTACTTTTGTACTTTCTTATAAGCCAATTGCCACTCGTACTTTGTGGCTTATTTGTTTTAGCCTGTTTGCTGTCCATATTGGCACACAAATATCTGTTTTTAAGGGATTAAGCTAACTTAAAATGTAATTTACTTGCAGACATGAAGATTGTCATTAAGATCACTTCAATACATTTGCAATTAACTTCTCTTACTTAGACAGTGTAAGTTAACTGCATTGTCCATAAGATGATAAAGATGCTATGTGGTATACCCTGTGCACAAACGTAACACTTCAGGTCTCAGTTAAAATTATGATTGTTAACATCATAAGCAACTGCGGTGGTGGTGCTGCGGTAGCGTTGTCGCCTCACAGTTAGACATTGCCCGTTCGATTCTCAGTTAGGGCGTCTTCTGTGTGGCGACATGCATGAATGGGCGTTCCATCGTTGAAGGTTGTGCGTTAGGCCCGGCAAGCCAGTACGTAAAAATCTACTGCCAATCATTAGCGGACCGGAGTTCCGCTGTGGCGACCCCTAACCGGGAAAAGCCGAAAGACACAAACACAAACAAACACCATAAGTATTTTTTCTCATCACTTAGGGAATATTGTCCAAGGCATCACAATGAGTCTTTTTTACTGGAAACATTTAACACTTCACAGAAAAATTATACTTTACTGGCTTGCTTCCACCTTCTCCAAAAGGGAGGGAGGGAGGAAAAATGTAATTCTTATTTAAAATCTTTCACATTTGTTTACACTTTCATTTTCCTAGTATTTCTTAATGGATCTTTTCATGTCTAGACCAGTTTTAAGCCTCGTGCATGAGGTATGTTTAAGTGTAGGCTTTCCTAAGCACAACTGGCTTTGGCACTTACACTCAAAAATAATTACATTTGCTAGGTGAGTCTTGCTCTGAATGCCTTGAACCGAGAGTATGGATATTCACTTTTGTTTCATTTCTTAGAACTTTCTCACATTTAAGGTTTGTGAGGGAGATGAGAAGGAAAATGTGCTGTAGTAGCGGTTAAAGAACAACTAATGGGTTGTGATGCATATTTTTGTGATTATTTTAGTACGATACTTTTATTTTTCATTATAAACCATTGTTAATAACTACTTAGTCATCTAAGATATATGCGCGCACGTGTGTATGTGTGTGTGTGTGTGTGTGTGTGTGTGCATATATATATATATATATATATATATATATATATACATATACACACACACACACACACACACACACATATATATATATATATATATATATATATATATATATATATATATATATATATATATATATATTAAAAAAAGATATCCACTTCAGAGTATTTGAATTGTTTTTCTGTCTGTAAAGCTAATGGGATTTTGTTTGTTACAATGAATGTATTATTCGACAGGTACTGCACTCACGCAAAAGAGTATCCGACTGTTGTGTTGGAATATGTCACAAAACATAAAGCGAGAATGTGAATACAATGGAAAGAACACATGCCTAGAAATCTGTCCCAACTTATTTGCACAAATTATGCCAAGAATTTTTTGAATGTCAGTTGTCTGAAATTTGAAAAGGTGTAATGTTTTGATTTTTTGCTCTTGTTTTTGTAGCACTATGCAGGACATGATCTATATAGCTTCAGACAAGTAGCAGTGTCCATTACATGACAGCAAAGCTCATGTTTGTTTTATAAAGCAAGGTACAGAAACATCTTTTATTTTTTGCTTCTGTTTTTGCTTCCAGTGCAGCTGACCATTACCATGCCCCCAGTGACTCTCCTCAATTGCTGGGCCTGCTTACCCCCTCCTGGGCTCCTCCGGTCTTTCATTAGGAATTGGGACCTGTGAGAAGAGCAAGCCATTCCTGGTCTGTCTCATACTGTTGCCATGGGAGTATTTTCCCCCACTAATTTCTTCGTGTCTCCTGTGAATGGAGGTGGACCACATTGAACCTCTCCTCACTTTCACAAAGAGCTGACATCAGCAAGCTACTATGCCCACCCTCAAGTAACACTGTGCGGCTGTTTTCGCAGCCTCTATCATGGAAATCCATCCTTTCTTTGTGCCCCATGCACCCACTTCCTCCCTCCCAGGATGGACACCTGTTATCCCCTGGTCAGTGCCTCAGATGTCTGCGCTACTGTTCAAACCTGGGTCATCTTGGCCGTAGTTTGACTTTCTACATCAAAACTCTAGATCACAGTACAGGAACATTTACCCAGGAAACATTAGTCAGGTAGTTAATAACAACTAGCATAATATAAGATTATGTTACCTGTTTTAGTTGATACTTTATTAAAACATTTTCCTGCCTTTGCATGTTTAGCGAGTTTAACCTTGGAAAAAACAGGATCAAAGATGTATTATTTTGATAAATTGCATAACAGTGCTGTATTATTGGGAAAAATTGCTTAACAATGTTAGTCAAGTAGTACTCTATGCATAGTGAGAGTAATAATGACAATGTATGCACATTTCTATATAGATGTGTATATAATATATAAACTACATATACACAGACAAGTACTTATTTATATATTTGTGTATATAAATGCAGATCGATAGATCATTCATGTCATCTTCATCCTTTTTTAATACCCTCTTTGTCCAGTTCAAGTTCACAAGGAACGATTGTACTAAGATACAGACCAGTCCTGGTCACATTACATGGCCATCACAAGATGTCTAACTATGCCTCCTTTTTTAATTCTTAGTGCCATTATACATGTGTGTGTGTGTATGTGTGTGTGTGTGTGTGTGTGTGTGTGTGTGTGTGTGTGTGTGTGTGTGTGTGTGTGTGTGTGTGTGTGCGTGTGTGTGTAGGCACAAATATCTTACAAAACACAAGTTTATTTAAAGAATCGTATGAAAAGATTGCTACTTGGCTTTTCTCAATCATTTCCACAAAATATTTACACTATTTGCAGTACCTTAGAAAAAGATTCCCAGATTGTAGTGGTAACTCTACAATACAGCTCAGCCTGTAACAGGCTGCAAAGTAAAACTCATGGCTGCAGGCCTTCTCTAAGGCCTTCCTTTCAGCTTCACAGCAAAACTCTACACTTGAGCTTCCCTCAGACCAAGTCTACAGTAGGATGTGACTGGGCAGTTCAATTCCAGGAGCCACAAATCCTCAGGTAAAGCCCTTGTAGTCAGTGATGGTCTGCTGACACGAAGAACCAATTTTTTCTGATTTTTAGCCTTCCTGGCTACAGCCTTTTACACACCACTAAATAGGTAGTTATTGTCTCATTATTGTAGATAATTTTTGTGTGAACTTAGACGCAAGGCACATTTAAATGTATATACCCTGTTGTCCACATACAGTTAAAGATATATACCCCCATTTTATAAACACACACACACACACACACACACACACACAGACACGCTTGCGCGCACAGAGTACAATTTCTGATACTCAAGTAAATATGTAGAGAACTTCCATTGACTCTTCTGGTATTTTTCACATATTCTGGTCATTGTCTACCAAGACTGTGCACTCATGGCATCACAATCCTCCACTATGAGAGGTAAACATCTGTGATATTGTGGGCTTCCAGACCATTTTTAACAGGTCTTCACACATGGTTCCCATTAGATTACACTATTCCAGATTTTTTTGTTTTCTGAACATGCCAACATCAAGTCATCAGGATTTTACCATAATATGGTGAATTTTTTTGAGAGGATATCGCAAGCTATGGACAATGGTCATGCAGTATACCTTAACTTCTTCAAGGCATTTGACACCATCCCACATGTCAACATTATCAGCAAGTTAAATGCACTAAAATTGATTCATATAAAGGTAGATCAGTAGCTAATTGGCTGGGAAAGTGAACATGTTGTGAGGGTGGCCAGAACGTTCTCAGAGATCATGAAAGTGATCAGTGGATACCACAAGGATCGATGCTGGGAGCTCTACTTTAAACATATACATCTCTGATCTCCAAATAAAAAACAGGGAACTCTGATTATAGAAGTTTGCAGGTAAATGTAAACTAAGTTTTATACTGGAATCACCTTTTATTATGTAGACTGAGTGAACTTACACAAGTTAATGGCTGCTGCTGCTGTGAAACTGGGTTACAAGTGAATGCTAAAAATGCAATAATGTTGCATTTGGAAAACAAACCGTTCCACCAGCTTATAGTAAAGAAAATACCCCACTCCAAAATGAAGATGTTGTGAGAGACCTTGGGAAATTGGTAGATGACACCCTCTTCTTTGATTATGACGTTGCAAAAGTGGTCTGGAAGACTTTCTATCTGGCACAGTTGACTGTAAAGGGTATTCCTTTTAGATCCAAACAAGTCTTTATCCCTCTGTATTCTGCACCAGTCAAGCCCATCATCAAATGTAATGCCACCTTTGAGATGTATTTTACTAAACATGTTAAGTAGCTAGAGAGACCTCAAAGGTTCCTAACAAAAAAGATCAAGGGCCTAAAAGACAAGAGCTACCAAGAGAAGCTGGAGGTCTTGTCACTGTATTCTGTGTGCTATAGACTTTTTATGGTTTTGTGCCTTGTCTTCTGGGCCATTAGGGAAATAGCAGCCCAAGGCCACTTTTTCCTCCACAAATCAAACAGTCCAGTGAACATAAAACCAGAGATCTGAATCTACTTCAGCAAATAAGTAACAAGGAAGAGACAGATTTCTGATGCAGTGTCTACCCCTTCTCTGGAAAACACTTCTTATCCAGAGCAAGCGGTGTGACACGTTCACTGTGTTTAAGAAGGAATTTGACATTTGGATGGTATGACTAGCCAATCATTCCTTGACAAAAGAGTTAAGGTCTTAGGGTGGCTACTGGAAAGGCATAACTGGCCACATGGCGAATTTGGCTTGTACATTCTATGATTCGGTCGTATGTGGTTTATGTACAGCACATCAAAACAGCATTTCTGACATATCAAATAACCACTGTGGCACTAATACATACTACGGCATATATACATATATATATATATATATATATATATATATATATATATATGTAGATATATGTGTATATGTGTATATATGTGTACAGTAAGCTCTCATTTAAATGGAACTCAAGCAACCGGCAAAAAAAAAAATAGAAGAAATATACAGTACAATTTTCATGTGCTGCACTTTCCGTTTTCCCCCAGCAGAAACATACCTTACGTTTTTAGAGTTTTAGAGTTATAAAAAGGAAGATAGGAATAAATTCCCACTCTACCCAACCTGACAGCAAGTCAAACCAAACAAATAGTATAGAGTACAGTATTAGTCAGGCCTGTTTTTAATAGTAACTTTCAAGCAACCAGAAACTACAGTTGTCTGGTATCTACAAATCCCCATGGGTGCCGGTTAACTGAGAGTTTACTATATAGATATATATATATATATATATATATAATATATATATGTATACATATATATATATATATATATATATATATATATATATATATATATATATATATATATATATATATATATATATATATATATGGTCTACCTGAAAGGATCAAAATGCCACATCGTCAAAGACCACTTTCATTTCTTAGAACTTTCTCACATTTAAGGTTTGTGAGGGAGATGAGAAGGAAAATGTGCTGTAGTAGCTGTTAAAGAACAACTAATGGGTTGTGATGCATATTTCTGTGATTATTTTAGTACGATACTTTTATTTTTCATTATAAACCATTGTTAATAACTACTTAGTCATCTAAGATATATGCGCGCACGTGTGTGTGTGTGTGTGTGTGTGTGCATATATATATATATATATATATATATATATATATATATATATATATATATATATATATATATACACACACACACACATACATTTTGTATATATATATATATATATATATATATATATATATATATTAAAAAAAAAGATATCCACTTCAGAGTATTTGAATTGTTTTTCTGTCTGTAAAGCTAATGGGATTTTGTTTGTTACAATGAATGTATTATTCGACAGGTACTGCACTCACGCAAAAGAGTATCCGACTGTTGTGTTGGAATATGTCACAAAACATAAAGCGAGAATGTGAATACAATGGAAAGAACACATGCCTAGAAATCTGTCCCAACTTATTTGCACAAATTATGCCAAGAATTTTTTGAATGTCAGTTGTCTGAAATTTGAAAAGGTGTAATGTTTTGATTTTTTGCTCTTGTTTTTGTAGCACTATGCAGGACATGATCTATATAGCTTCAGACAAGTAGCAGTGTCCATTACATGACAGCAAAGCTCATGTTTGTTTTATAAAGCAAGGTACAGAAACATCTTTTATTTTTTGCTTCTGTTTTGCTTCCAGTGCAGCTGACCATTACCATGCCCCCAGTGACTCTCCTCAATTGCTGGGCCTGCTTACCCCTCCTGGGCTCCTCCGGTCTTTCATTAGGAATTGGGACCTGTGAGAAGAGCAAGCCATTCCTGGTCTGTCTCATACTGTTGCCATGGGAGTATTTTCCCCCACTAATTTCTTCGTGTCTCCTGTGAATGGAGGTGGACCACATTGAACCTCTCCTCACTTTCACAAAGAGCTGACATCAGCAAGCTACTATGCCCACCCTCAAGTAACACTGTGCGGCTGTTTTCGCAGCCTCTATCATGGAAATCCATCCTTTCTTTGTGCCCCATGCACCCACTTCCTCCCTCCCAGGATGGACACCTGTTATCCCCTGGTCAGTGCCTCAGATGTCTGCGCTACTGTTCAAACCTGGGTCATCTTGGCCGTAGTTTGACTTTCTACATCAAAACTCTAGATCACAGTACAGGAACATTTACCCAGGAAACATTAGTCAGGTAGTTAATAAAACCTAGCATAATATAAGATTATGTTACCTGTTTTAGTTGATACTTTATTAAAACATTTTCCTGCCTTTGCATGTTTAGCGAGTTTAACCTTGGAAAAAACAGGATCAAAGATGTATTATTTTGATAAATTGCATAACAGTGCTGTATTATTGGGAAAAATTGCTTAACAATGTTAGTCAAGTAGTACTCTATGCATAGTGAGAGTAATAATGACAATGTATGCACATTTCTATATAGATGTGTATATAATATATAAACTACATATACACAGACAAGTACTTATTTATATATTTGTGTATATAAATGCAGATCGATAGATCATTCATGTCATCTTCATCCTTTTTTAATACCCTCTTTGTCCAGTTCAAGTTCACAAGGAACGATTGTACTAAGATACAGACCAGTCCTGGTCACATTACATGGCCATCACAAGATGTCTAACTATGCCTCCTTTTTTAATTCTTAGTGCCATTATACATGTGTGTGTGTGTGTGTGTGTGTGCGTGTGTGTGTGTGTGTGTGTGTGTGTGTGTGTGTGTGTGTGTGTGTGTGCGTGTGTGTGTAGGCACAAATATCTTACAAAACACAAGTTTATTTAAAGAATCGTATGAAAAGATTGCTACTTGGCTTTTCTCAATCATTTCCACAAAATATTTACACTATTTGCAGCACCTTAGAAAAAGATTCCCAGATTGTAGTGGTAACTCTACAATACAGCTCAGCCTGTAACAGGCTGCAAAGTAAAACTCATGGCTGCAGGCCTTCTCTAAGGCCTTCCTTTCAGCTTCACAGCAAAACTCTACACTTGAGCTTCCCTCAGACCAAGTCTACAGTAGGATGTGACTGGGCAGTTCAATTCCAGGAGCCACAAATCCTCAGGTAAAGCCCTTGTAGTCAGTGATGGTCTGCTGACACGAAGAACCAATTTTTTCTGATTTTTAGCCTTCCTGGCTACAGCCTTTTACACACCACTAAATAGGTAGTTATTGTCTCATTATTGTAGATAATTTTTGTGTGAACTTAGACGCAAGGCACATTTAAATGTATATACCCTGTTGTCCACATACAGTTAAAGATATATACCCCCATTTTATAAACACACACACACACACACACACACACACACACACACACACACACACACACACACACACACACACACAGACACGCTTGCGCGCACAGAGTACAATTTCTGATACTCAAGTAAATATGTAGAGAACTTCCATTGACTCTTCTGGTATTTTTCACATATTCTGGTCATTGTCTACCAAGACTGTGCACTCATGGCATCACAATCCTCCACTATGAGAGGTAAACATCTGTGATATTGTGGGCTTCCAGACCATTTTTAACAGGTCTTCACACATGGTTCCCATTAGATTACACTATTCCAGATTTTTTTGTTTTCTGAACATGCCAACATCAAGTCATCAGGATTTTACCATAATATGGTGAATTTTTTTGAGAGGATATCGCAAGCTGTGGACAATGGTCATGCAGTATACCTTAACTTCTTCAAGGCATTTGACACCATCCCACATGTCAACATTATCAGTAAGTTAAATGCACTAAAATTGATTCATATAAAGGTAGATCAGTAGCTAATTGGCTGGGAAAGTGAACATGTTGTGAGGGTGGCCAGAACGTTCTCAGAGATCATGAAAGTGATCAGTGGATACCACAAGGATCCATGCTGGGAGCTCTGCTTTAAACATATACATCTCTGATCTCCAAATAAAAAACAGGGAACTCTGATTATAGAAGTTTGCAGGTAAATGTAAACTAAGTTTTATACTGGAATCACCTTTTATTATGTAGACTGAGTGAACTTACACAAGTTAATGGCTGCTGCTGCTGTGAAACTGGGTTACAAGTGAATGCTAAAAATGCAATAATGTTGCATTTGGAAAACAAACCGTTCCACCAGCTTATAGTAAAGAAAATACCCCACTCCAAAATGAAGATGTTGTGAGAGACCTTGGGAAATTGGTAGATGACACCCTCTTCTTTGATTATGACGTTGCAAAAGTGGTCTGGAAGACTTTCTATCTGGCACAGTTGACTGTAAAGGGTATTCCTTTTAGATCCAAACAAGTCTTTATCCCTCTGTATTCTGCACCAGTCAAGCCCATCATCAAATGTAATGCCACCTTTGAGATGTATTTTACTAAACATGTTAAGTAGCTAGAGAGACCTCAAAGGTTCCTAACAAAAAAGATCAAGGGCCTAAAAGACAAGAGCTACCAAGAGAAGCTGGAGGTCTTGTCACTGTATTCTGTGTGCTATAGACTTTTTATGGTTTTGTGCCTTGTCTTCTGGGCCATTAGGGAAATAGCAGCCCAAGGCCACTTTTTCCTCCACAAATCAAACAGTCCAGTGAACATAAAACCAGAGATCTGAATCTACTTCAGCAAATAAGTAACAAGGAAGAGACAGATTTCTGATGCAGTGTCTACCCCTTCTCTGGAAAACACTTCTTATCCAGAGCAAGCGGTGTGACACGTTCACTGTGTTTAAGAAGGAATTTGACATTTGGATGGTATGACTAGCCAATCATTCCTTGACAAAAGAGTTAAGGTCTTAGGGTGGCTACTGGAAAGGCATAACTGGCCACATGGCGAATTTGGCTTGTACATTCTATGATTCGGTCGTATGTGGTTTATGTACAGCACATCAAAACAGCATTTCTGACATATCAAATAACCACTGTGGCACTAATACATACTACGGCATATATACATATATATATATATATATATGTAGATATATGTGTATATGTGTATATATGTGTACAGTAAGCTCTCATTTAAATGGAACTCAAGCAACCGGCAAAAAAAAAAATAGAAGAAATATACAGTACAATTTTCATGTGCTGCACTTTCTGTTTTCCCCCAGCAGAAACATACCTTACGTTTTTAGAGTTTTAGAGTTATAAAAAGGAAGATAGGAATAAATTCCCACTCTACCCAACCTGACAGCAAGTCAAACCAAACAAATAGTATAGAGTAGAGTATTAGTCAGGCCTGTTTTTAATAGTAACTTTCAAGCAACCAGAAACTACAGTTGTCTGGTATCTACAAATCCCCATGGGTGCCGGTTAACTGAGAGTTTACTATATAGATATATATATATATATATAATATATATATTATATATATATATATATATATATATATATATATATCTATATATATATATATATATATATATATATATATATATATATATATGGTCTACCTGAAAGGATCAAAATGCCACATCATCAAAGACCACTTTATTGAGACGACAGCAACGAAACCTCTAGAGATCGAACACCCGGAACAGCAAAAAGTAACTCCGGAAAGAGAACCACTTGACCACCATGGTGAACCTTGCCCTTTCCTACCCAGTGTAGTGCAGTTTCGGAGTTGGTATATTTAGTTAGGGTGGGGGGGGGGGCAAACCCCCCCACTTTGGTAAGTTTTATTTGCTGCATTGTTTGTGTTGTTGTCCTGGTGGCCAAGTGGTTCTCTTCCCAGGGTTAATTTTTGCTGTTCCAGGTGTTCATTGTTTAGAGGTTTTGTTGATATCATCTCATTAAAGTGGTCTTCTACGATGTTTCTTTTTGATCCTTTAAAGTAGACCCATATATATATATATATATATATATATATATATATATATATATGTATGTATGTATATAAACATATACATATATGATGTGTGTGTGTCTTATTAGAGCGAACACAGAAAGAATGATCATTTTGGATTGAATCCAGAGTGATCAAAATCAACCAAAACTAAACGTAATCGTTTTGCTGGGGTGCAAGCCTCCCACCACCCCTTACACCCCTTGCTAATTATATAAGGGCAAATTCTGTTTCCCTGATATACTGAAATCCCACACAAAAGGCTGCTGGCAAAAACTAGATATTAAAGGTTCATAGGTTCATACTAGGCTATCTGCCCTAGGGCATTTATAAGCCTAGCCAGCTTTCGCCACCCATTTTAAATTAATTTTGCTATGCCCTTTTTCGAGGTTAGTATACTGTGCCTCTGTCTAACAGTGACACAGAAGTGATACCCGGGGTAAACCTACGATCTCCCATCCACTCATCAAGATTCCTCTTGAAGAGAGTCATTGAGGGACTCTGCCTAACCTGGACTGGGATTTTATTCCAGAGTGAAGGGAGCCTCTGGGTTATGAATCTGTCCCTCCAGCATGTCCTATTTATTTCAGTGCTGAGGTTCAAGTCTCTCGAGCGCATGGCTCGATGGGATTTGGATTTTCTGAGGTGCAGTATGTCCATTAATTCTGGGTTGGACATGGCTTTATATGTCAGGCACAGATCGCCTCTGAGCAAGCGGTATGCCACTGAGTAGAGCTGGAGTTTCTTTAACCGGGCATCATATGGCATCTGTTTGAGCCCTTTGATCCTCTTGGTGAGGTACTTTTGGGGTCTTTCCAGTTGCTGCAGGTGTCTGGTAAGGTACATCTCAAAAGGGGAATTGTACTCAATTATGGGCCTGATGAGGGATGAGTAAAGAGACACGATGACCTACCCTGATCTAGATGTGAATCCCTTCATGATTAGGTGGGCTATATAAAATGTTTTTCTAACCACTTTGGCCACGTGGTTGTCAAATGAGAGACTGCTATCAACTTGGGTCCCCAGGTCCCTAATTACTTCTTCTGTACTTAATGAATTACCACTTATGTGGTAATTTGTGGGCACTTTGTTTTTGCCAAAGGGGATGACTATACACTTTTTGGCGTTTAGCTTGAGGCCATGGCTCTGGCACCAGTTGTCTGTTTCTATGAGGCCCTTTTGGAGGATGCTTGTGTCAGCTGGAGAGTCGATTATGGCGTCCAGTTTGCAGTCATCTGCGAACTTGGTCAGCCACAGTCCTTCCGTGTTGGCCTGTACCTCCGAGAAATATATACCGAACAAGAGAGGTCCCAGGACTGAGCCTTGTGGGACGCCACTTGTAACTGGTTTGGAGTCTGCCGTGGCTCCAGCAATTCTAACCATGTGGGTTCTGTCCTTGAGCAAGTTTGCAACCCATCTAGTGACATAGGGGTTTATATTTAAGCTGGTGGGCTTATCTATAATGCCCAAGTGGGGTATTGTATCGAAGGCTTTTGCGAGGTCCAGGTAGGCTGTGTGGACCACCTTCCCCTCGTCAATGGCCTTGGTGACTGTTTCAAAGAAGTCGACCAGGTTTAAGAGGCAGGATCTGCCCTTAACAAAGCCGAACTGGGTAGGATCCAGTGTCTGTAGGTCCCCAGTATCTTTATTTATGAGGTCCTGATGATCCTTTCCATAGCTTTGCAGACCAAGCTAGTCAGGCTTATGGGGCGATAGTTTCCAGGATCCATTGAGGCACCACCTTTGTGGAGAGGGACCACTGTTGTTGTACGCCACTCTTTGGGTACATATCCTGTAGTAAGGCTGAGATTGAACAGTAGTTTTATGTTTGGGTTTAGCTCTTCTTGGAGTTCATGTAGGACGCAGCCCGGGACACCGTCTGGTCCCATTGATGCTGTGTTTTTTGCTTTGGAGAGGGCGGCTCTTACCTGAGCATCTGAGATGGCAGGGGGGCAGCACTCTGCTGGGATAGATATTTATCCTTTTGGTGGGGGGGGGGAGTTTGCGCTGAACCTGTCAGCTAGCATGTTGGCAATGTCTGTGGGTTCGGTGTATTTTTTGTCATTTTGGACTAATTCTGAGCATATCTGGGAATTCCCACCCAGGTTACTAACATAACTAAAGAAAGCCTTGTGATTATCCTTAGTGTCTTGTGCAATTTTTTTCTCGAAGCTGGCCGTAGACGATTTTATGAGTGCCCGTAGTTTTTTGTTAATACTGATCAGAGATGCCTTCTCTTTTTGGGATTTTGCTCTATAATGTAGTAGCTTCCTCCTTCTATTGTATAGTTTGTTTATGGCTGGGTTCCACCAGACAGGACGTCTGCCTTTGGAGGATTGGGTCTTGGTTTTATTTGGGATTGCATGATCCATGCATTCCTGAAGGTGTTCATAAAATGCGTTTATAAAGAATTCTGCGGTCTGGGCCATATTTTCCACAGGCCTGGGGGCTTTGAAGGATTCCACCTCGGTTTTGAGGAGTGTGAAGTTTGCTTTAGAGAAGTTTTTCACTGTGGTTTTCTGGGCAGGGGGTGGGGTCGGGATGTGAATATCCAGTGAGATTAGTTTATGGTCTGATCTTACCAGTGAGGGATACACTTCTGGTCTGGAGCATAAAGTCCCCATGTTGGTGATGATCAGGTCCAGTATGTTTTCCCCTCTTGTGTGTGTGGTAACAAGTTGTTCCATAGCATTTGGGTTTATAAATTCTAGGAACCTTTGGGCTAGGGTGTTGGAGCTAGAGTAATGCTCCCAGTCTATGTTTGCGTAGTTGAAGTCGCCCAATATAATGGTGTTTGGAGAGAACTTCATATTTTCCAGTGTTCTCAGGAAGGCCGAGTGGGGTTCCTGGGTTTGTGAGGGTGGTCTGTAGCAGGCTATAAACTGGAAGGCAGATGTTCTTCATTCCACATTGCTGCAGTCCTAACTATTGGGTAGTCCGCTGTCCAGTCGGCCCGAATACCAAAGTATAAGGCTGACGTCGGTCAGGGCGCATTAGACTGACGTCAGTACGTCAGGGTACTAATGCGCATGACCGACGCCATATCCTCAGTCTTTTTTGCCGCATGGTCCGATGCAGAAGCAGTTTTGCGAGTGCAGGTTGGCGTTCTGAAATTTTCTGAAGTCGGAGTTTCAGACCGAATCAAAGTTGGCTAAGTACCCCGTTGGGGAACATTTTGGTGTTTTCTTGCCTCAGTATTTAACCGGATGTCAGAAAAAGTGAATAACTGTATTTCTTGTGGGAAACAGATACCTCATAGGGATTACCATACCTTGTGTATACCTTGTTTAGGGCCTGAGCACGACATTGTTGGATGCCGCTCTTGTGCTAGGTTTAACAAACGCACTATTAAGAGAAGGTTAGACTGTGCCAGGTTAGTGTTTGGGAAGCGTTGCAATTATAAAATGCCGTCGGATGCTCCGACGCCCGCTTCGTCCAAAAAGCGCAAGGACAAAACAGCGAAGCCTAGGGTTGATGAACCGGCAGTCCCGGACGTCGGTTCATTAGAAGGCTCAGTGGAGCCAGAGGTTTTGCCAGGAGTTTCTTTGGAGTCTCAGGCAGAGACTTTACTGTTACAGGATGTGCCTTCTCAGGAGGTAGGCCAGGCTGAGAGGGCTTCTCAGGTAACTGTTCTTCCCTCTCTTCCCAAGGTAGTTAGAGCCTCTCCTTCTGTTTCCAAAACTTCTTTGAGAGGTAGGCCAAGTTCAGCTTCAGTGGGGACTTCTCCTAGCACTTCAGGTTCTGTGCCTAAGAAACATATGCTTAAAATGGCAGAAGATTTGATTACTATGATTAGAGGTTCTATGCCCCCTCCTGATAAGAGGCCTAGGGTGGAACCTGAGTTTGAGAGTTTTGAACAGTGTTCAGAGGCTTCTGAGTCTTCTGCGGAAGATTTGCAGGAGTATCCTCCTTATTCTGATTCTGATGTGGATGATTCCACTCCTACAGCTTCTCCTCCTGAGGATTTCTCATTTTCAGAGACTCTGCATTCCATGAGGGAGCACTTTAAATGGGAAGGCCAGGATTACTCTGATTCCAGGAAAAGGCTTAGGGAATTCTTGTTTTACCCCAGCATAGGCCCTTAGCTATACCTCCTGTGTTGAATGTGGTGGAAGATGTTTTCGCAGAGGCTTCCCTGAATCCTGATTCTTTGCCTCCTGCTCCTGTTAAACCTGATAGGTACTATAGGGTGCCTGAAGCTCATAAGTATCTTTTTAAGAGTCCTAGGGCAGACCCGGAAACTGTTTCTCAGGGACCTAAAGGTGTTAAGGCCTCTGTGGTTAAAAAACCCTGTTCCCACTGATAAAGAGGCAAGGGCTTTGGATAGATGGGGAAAGAAAGTGTATACTTCTTCCACTTTAGCCATGAGGGCGTTGAATTGTCAGTTTCACATGCTAAAATATCAAAATTATCTCCTTTCACAATTGAAATCTAAGGTGGATGCTTTGGCGGAAGGTATTGAGTGTAAAGAGTTGCTGGATTTAGTTCATGTGTCTGAACAAGTGGGTAAGCATTCTTTGCAATGTGGTTTTGATGCTGTACAGGCCTCCTCGAGGGTGGCTGCCACTAGTTCTGTTCTTCGCAGGCATGCCTGGTTGAGGGATCAGAATTTAGCTGAGCATGTTAAGACAAGGATTTTGGATGCTCCTTTACAGTCTGATGTGTTGTTTGGTTCGCCTGTGGAAGCAGTTTTAAAGAAAATGGAGGACAAAGCTAAGTCTATGCAAACTGTTAAAGATTTTTGCAGGTGCAGCCACCAAGTTTAGTAGAAATTGGCCTACTAAGGGATGGACATATCCTGCTTATGATTCCCAGTCTAGGGGTAGGTCTAGACGTGGTAGGGGCAGAGCTCAAGGTTCTTTTAGGCCTAGAACAGGGAGTTCACCTGCTCAGACTTCTGGTGAGGGCAGGGGTCAGTCCTTTCGTAAACAGACCCAATGACCTGCCTTTTCAGCTGCCAGTAGATTCTCGTCTGGCAGCTCCTTTGGGAGGAAGACTGTCTCTTTTCAAAGAAAATTGGGATTTAATTACTCAAGACAGATGGGTGTTGGATATCATTCACCACGGTTACAGGTTTTATTTCCATACATTGCCCCCTTTCAAAGGCATGCCAGACGTTCCTCCTCCACAAAGGAAAGAGGCTCACAAGCAAATTTCTCTGTTACTCCAAATAGGGGCCATTCAGCCAGTCCCCGTATCAGAAAGGGGCCTAGGATTTTATTCCCGCCTGTTCCTAGTACCAAAGAAGGGGAACACGTGGAGACCAATTTTGGATTTATCTATCCTCAACACTTATCTGGACATTCCCAAGTTCAAGATGTTGACGTTACAACAGCTTTTACCTCTGCTGGGCAAGGATCACTGGATGGTAACTTTAGATCTCAAGGAAGCTTACCTTCATGTGCCTATAAGACTAAGTTGCAGGAAGTATCTGCGTTTACGAGCTGGAAATTCTCATTATCAGTTCTCTGCATTGCCCTTTGGCTTATCTACTGCCCAGAGTATTCACAAAGGTTCTGGCTCCAGTGATAGCTTACTTCAGGCTAAAAGGAATTCAAATCTATCCTTACTTGGACGACTGCCTGATTCTGGCTCAAGAAAAGGAAGACCTTCTACAGCATCTGGAATATGTTATAGCAGTGCTAAGATGCCTAGGGTATTCTGTGAACGAAATAAAGTCCAGTCTAGTACCCTCTCAAGACATGTGCTTTCTGGGTGTGAGACTGAATACAGCAGCCCAGATGGCCTTTTAACCCCGGACAAACAAAAGAGTCTATCCCTTTACTTCCATCAACTATCTCATCAGTCCGTGCTGACTGCAAGGACAGTCCTTCAAGCATTAGGGTTCATGGCATCTTGTATTCTGGTGCTTCCCAATGCCAAACTGCATATGAGGAAGCTGCAATGGTATCTCAAAATGTATGGACACAGCACTGCCAGGATTTAGACACTGTCATTCAAATAATACCTTGCCTTCAAAAAGAATTTTTGTGGTGGGCTCAGGAATGTCACCTAAACAAGGGACTCTCTGTGACCCGGCCAGAGGCGAGTCAGATTTTAACGACAGATGCCTCGGACATTGCTTGGGAGCTCATCTAAATGGAAAGTGGATACAAGACAAGTGGCCTGCCAGACTACAGCATCTACATATCAACATGAAGGAGATGTTAGCAGTCCAGTTTGCATTAATGGCTTTCAAGGAGTTACTTCTTCCAGGGCAGGTGTTGATTCTAACAGACAACACAACTGTCATGTGGTACATCAACAAACAAGGGGAACACATTCTTATCCTCTATGCAGGCAAGCAATGATTTTATGGGAGACTGCGCTCAGCTTGCAACTAACTCTTCAGGCAAGGTTTCTGCCGGGAGCACAGAACTCCTTAGCAGATGTGTTAAGCAGACAAATCATGGATCCCCACGAGTGGAAACTGGATCTTCATGTATTTCAGAAATTGACAGTGTCATGGGGAACTCCAGACATAGATCTGTTCGCTTCTCCACTAAACCACCAGCTGCCAAAGTTTTGCACAAAGGGGTTTCATCACACAGCTTGGAAAGTGGATGCTCTTTCTTTCAGTTGGAAAAATCTTCATGTGTATGCCTTTCCACCTCTGCCTCTTCTTCCAAAGGTGCTCTTAAAGGTCAGACAAGACAAGCCAAGGATGATTTTAATAGCTCCAGATTGGCCTCGCAACACTGGTACCCACTACTAAGGAGTCTGGTAAGGAAGCCTCCATGGCCTTTACCTTTGATTCCACATCTGTTATCTCAGAAGGACGGTCATCTGCTCAATGTCAAGCTTCACTCTCTTCATCTAACAGCCTGGCATATTCTGTGTTGAAACACAGCAGGTCTCAACTTCCTCATCAAGTTTTAAATGTGATTATGGAAGCTAGAAGACCTAGTACAAGGAAAGTGTACGCAGAAAAATGGAAGAGATTTTTATTTTGGAGTACAGCAAAGAATTTGGAGATTTCTGAGCCTAATTTGAGTGTGGCTCTTCAATATCTTACTGAGTTATTGGACAAAGGTTTGTCCTTCTCTTCCATTAAGATTCATGTTGCAGCAATTTCAGCTCACTATGATTGTGACCCACCATTGTTTTCATCCTTTGTTCAAGCAGTTTCTTAGAGGGGCAAAGAATATAAGACCCCACAGAGCTCCTACTCCTGCTTGGGATCTCAATTTTGTGTTGGAAAACTTACTCTACAACCTTTTGAGCTCGCGGCTACTGCTGAATTGAAATACTTGTCATGGAAAACTGCTTTTCTGTTGGCTATTACTTCTGCAAGAAGGGTGTCTGAGTTGCAGGCCCTTATGGCAGTAGAGCCCTTTTTGATTTTCCATAAGGATAGGGTATCATTACGTACTAATCCTTCCTTTATGCCTAAGGTGGTTTCTAGTGTGGCTTTAAACCAAACTATTCATTTGCCTACTTTTTATGCAGACCCCAAAATAAAGGGGAAAAGATTTTGCACACTTTAGATGTACACAGGCAATTGCTATTATTTAAGCAGGACTAAGGATTTTAGGCAGTCTCAGCAGTTGTTTGTTTCTTTTGCTTTGAGTTCCCAGGGCAAGCCTGTGTCAAAACAAACTATTTCTAGGTGGATTGGGTTTTGCATTGCATTTTGTTATTCCCATCATGGCAAGGAGATTCCAGCTGGGATTAGGCCTCATTCCACTAGGGCTACTGCCACTTCAACAGCATTTCTAAGGGGGGTGGCAACTAGGGATATTTTGGAGGCAGCTACTTGGAGTTCAGTGCATACTTTCTCTAAGCATTATCACCTTCCTCTCTACTCTAAGTCTAGGGCTGGTTTTGCCACAGCTATTTTGCAAGGCATGTTGTCAGCTCCTGCTTCTTTATGATTTGCCAGCCTCCCTTACCTCTGCTTTGGGATTCTACCCAATAGTTAGGACTGCAGCAATGTGGAATGAAGAACATAGTACAGTTTTGTACCTACCATAAATGTAGATGTTCGAGGATCCACATTGCTGCAGTCCAATTTACCCTCCCTCCTTCCCTCTGTGTTTAGGGGTGGTTGTGTAGGTGAGGTTATATGCTGATATTTTTGTATATATTGTACATATTTTTGGTGCAGGTATATTGGGCCTTGTCTTTTTAGGGTCTTCTGACATCTGGGGCAAGAAAAGACTGAGGATATGACGTCGGTCATGCGCATTAGTACCCTGACGTACTGACGTCAGTCTAATGCGCCCTGTCCGACGTCAGCCATATACTTTGGTATTCGGGCCGACTGGACAGCGGACTACCCAATAGTTAGGACTGCAGCAATGTGGATCCTCGAACATCTACATTTATGGTAGGTACAAAACTGTACTTTTTACCCACTGTTAGTTGCACATGGATAGTCTCTGATGCTTCGTGCTGCGCCACCAACCTGGAGGTGTGGGTATCTTTGACGAATATTGATACTCCCCCTCCTTTTGTGGTTCAGTCCAAGTTTTGGGGCCGAAAAGCATGGTATGAGGTATAACCTGGTAGTGCTGGGGTGCTCTCGGGAGCCTTGAACCAGGTTTCTGTTACTGCACAGATATCGATGTTCTCCATGCTAAGGAGAGTTTTGAGTGCATGCATCTTGAGGTTTAGACTTCTGCTGAGTAGCATTACTCTTAGTTTCTTATCCCTTGTGATACCTATGGAGGTGGGTTTGTCTTTTGAGCCTTGCCTAAAAAAGACACTATGGGGGTAGCAAGATCCTTTGCCAATATCCAAAAGCCCAGGGATGACAGGTGCAAGCCATCCCTAGCAAAGCATCGTGGCTTGTCGAGCATGTCATCCCAGGCTGACAGGCATTGGATCCCCTTTGAATGACACCAATACTTAAGCCAATTGTTGAAATTGATCATCTTGTCTTCATATTGTGGCATCATTCTTGGTGAGGGTAAGATGCTACTCAAGGTCAGGGTCATACCAGCCAGGGCTACATGCTCAGAGAGCTCCTCTATGTCTCTTTTCATGTAGTCCAGGGAGGTACGTCTCAGGTCATTCACACCAGCATGGACAATGACTGAGTCATATTTGTACTTGCCTTGGAGTGACCCGAGTGCTTGTGTTATGTGGCGGATCCTAGCGCCAGACAGGCTGCTCACCATGACCTTCTCCTTGTTCAGCCTGGTGAGCGGGACGTCAGTGTGCCTGACGATAGAGTCACCTATTACAAGTGTATCAGGTGTGTTGTTTAGCCTTAAGGGCTGTGACTGTTCGGCGCACTGGCTTTGTGAGCTATGTGTTGCACGTGTTTTGTTTTGGGGTAGTGGTTGCTTGGGTGTCTGCTTTGGAGGTCTCTGCTGCTTAAGCAGTTTTTTATTTAGATCCTCCGAGTATGTTTTTGTGTGTTTATGTGTTTGGTTTGCTGTCGTGGTAGGTCTATGTGAGACTGGAATTGTAATGAGTGTGGTTTCCTTCTCTTCCTGACTGGTTACGCCAGTACTGAGTTGAGAGAGCTTAGCCTCCAGTTTGGCTATATGGTTGCATCTCACATGTGTTGGAATTTGTTGGGAGGAGGAGAGGGTTGTCTGTGTACATGAGGCAGTTGTAACATTGCCTCAAGATTCCCAGATTCACCAGCTGGACCGGAGAGGAGATTGACAACTGACCTTTGGACATGCTAGAATAGTATTGGGAATTCCTTTATAATTGAAAAAAAGGGCCAATGGGGAACAAGGTATTCAAGGGGAGTTTGTGAGGGTGTAGTGCTTTTAATTTTTTTAGTGCTGAGTTATTATTTAGTGCTGCTATTACTTACAGACTCGTATGAGCATTCATTGTTTTGACTTGTAAACATAAATTGAAAATCTAAAGTCTGATGTAAGTGTCTATATATATATATATATATATATATATATATATATATATATATATATGTGTGTGTGTGTGTGTGTGTGTGTGTATGTGTGTGTGAATGTGAGTGTAACTGATGATCCAGTGTGTAGTGCAGCTATCATCTGTTGCATTTATGGAACAAGTTTTGCAGTAAATGGTAAATCACCAAGTCATAAACTGAGTTCCCTAATCCTGTAGTACAAGATATTTCATGTATTACATAGGTCAGACTCTCATATATTCCATTCATCCATTTACCCATCACTTTCTGTAGGATTCATAAAGGTATCCATGCTAGATCTGTTTGAACAATGCTGTCAAACCTGATAACACAAAAGTGATATAATATGATTCAGAAATACGAAAAAGCCACATGAAGCAACATCTCATTATCGGCTTATTGTCATAGTTCTGAACTGAACAGTGCACTGTTATAGGTTACTGTACTAGTGTTCTTCCTATGAACCCACTCAACAGGCATCTTTAAAGAGACACAGACACACACACACACACACACACACACACACACACACATGGACCCCTTCATGCTCACACCCACATGCACATATGGCTTTGCAGTCTGTTTCAGATTATTGAATGCACAGACATTCAGAACATCAAACCAACCACACTGAACATCAGAGCTCCAAATCAGAGGAACTTTGTAGTAGTTGGTTGAGAGCATGGTACAGTGAGGATTCGGGTTGTTCTGTTTCCCAGCAATAGTGCAGTTTTGGGGTATGTGGAAAGGGCTGCAGGGGGCTTGCAGTACCTACCTGCTGTGGGGCTACCAGCTCCATTCTTGCCATTGAAATGAGTGAGTATCAGCACACGCATTTTTTACTTCACTCCTACAGGTAGTATGGTAGAGTTATTTTTTGAATAGCTTTCCTGTGCTATTCCAGACCTAGGGAAGAACTCTGGGGAAGTGAGCATAGCTAATTTACATTAAGCACACCTCCATCCTGCCACATTTGCATGAGACCTTTATCTTGGAGACCTGTATTGTGCATTATGCCAATGGCATCCTAGTGCAGTAACACTACACTGGTTTCTGAACAGGAAACCATTATCACATTGAGACAACCTCACCAAAACAGGTTTGTGCATTGTGATGTAGGCATGTTATGGTGAGTACATAACTTCATTTTTATAGTATAGTAATGTATAGTTATGTCTTTTAGTCAGTTTATTTTTATTTGCTTTTAGAGACTCAAATCCGATTTTCTTTTAGTGCTGTTTTATCATTAGTCATTTGCAAGCTAATGTTTTATTTATTTATTTGAGTTGAGTTGATTTGACTTCAGTATTAAGGAGAGGGAAGGATTTGAGATGCCGGCCTTCAAAGAGAATAATAACCATACATAACAGTAGCAGAAGGTGTTCTAAGAACTAAGCCAACACAGGAATGGGGAAACTAGATTTTACTAAGAGGGATGACTGTGTGTAAGGATATAGAAAATAGGCAAGAGGGGCTGGAATTTACCGGAGTAAATCACCATAGAAACAAAGGTATTGGGAAGAAATAACTAAAAAGGGGAAGGTAACAGAGTGGTGTGAGGCCAAGCAGAAGTTTGGACTACAGATTAGAGACTACTTTTACTACCAAGGATTGATAACGGAGTATAGACAAAGAGAAAGGGATTGAAACTATCTCTGATAGAGTTTTTAGACGAGTCTAGAATAGAAGCTGCTGTTAAAGAATGGATAATTATCCGAGCATATAAAATATTGTATGCTAGCTATAAAAATAAATAGGAGGGGGTTAGAAAAGATTGAGAAGAGAGAATGCAAAGGCAGTTTACTAAGGAACAGTGGGACATCTCTGTGGCTCCCAGGTATGAAACAAAGCCCAGAAAGTTCAGGAGTTTTGCTTGGAAGTGTTTGCATTGGTATTTTTATACCCTAAGCAGACTTTAAAGAAGTTTTCCTCAGGAAGATAACAAATGCTGGAGGTAATTGGGAACAAGTATTTTGGGAATGTAATGAGTGGTCAGATTTTAAAAATTCCCTGCAGAGTACTAGAAATGTTGGGAGGGTTGTAACTAAGGAAATGATTTCTTGAAATGGGATATAGGATCTGAATTACCAAGATACAATCAGATCTTACCAAGTTTAATGCTATTGGCAATCAAAAATCAATTACTACAAAATGGAAATCAAAATCAACATTATATGCTCAACTCCTGAGAGACTTGCTTGGCTACAAACATCTGCATTAGAAGCTGAAGCTAAGTGAAACTTGCAGTAGTGTATTTTAATCTTCTGGTAAGTACAAACTTGCAGTTTTAAAAGTACTGTATTTTCATTTTTTCTGTTTCCTAATTGTGTGTTTCTGAACAGTGTGCTGTGTGTCTGTTTGCTATAGGAGGGGTGGTGTTATCACTTCTTTGTTATCTGATATTTAATAGCCTAGAGGGATTCCTCTGTACTTTAAGTGCTAGCCACAAAGTTTGAGAAATCATTTCATGCTCACCTCCTGAGAGACTTGGTTGGCTACAAACATCTCCATTAGAAGCTGAAGCTAAGTGAAACTTGTAGTAGTGTATTTTTGTCTTCTGTTAAGTACAAACTTGCAGTTTTAAAAGTACTGTATGTTCATTTTTTTGTTTCCTAATTGTGTGTTTCTGAATAGTGTGCTGTGTGTCTCTCTCCAGTTAGTTCCCCACCCTCCGTCCCTGTGCTTGTGTTGGTATTAGTGCTGGTGGCCCCTCCTGTAAGTCTGTATTAGAACACTTCTCCTGGGTACATCTCATTTGCTCACTTAACTGAGTACAGTGAGATCATATTCTGAGTCTAGTGTTCACTCTACTTAATACAGAGAAAAGATTTGAGAAGGCCAACCCACTTAGGTTCTTTCTTCCTCTCTCCTTGCACTAAAAAAAAATTTGCACTTTATTCATTTGCTTTTACTGTATTTGTGTTTCCTCCTACTTTATTTTGCTTTTCTTAAAAGTACTCAATTTTATTTATTCTGCTGCATTTATTACTGCTTGGTAGTAGCCTGATTAAATTGTAACTGTTATTCTAAGTCTTTTGGTTTAGGCACTTGGGCTTCATACAGGCTGTTTTACATTAGGAAGGTTTGTGGACTGCACTGTTGTGGCAGGACAGGTAGCTTACATCCTTCTAAGCTGGGAATTGCTGATTGAAGGCCCAGTGTCCACTATTCTAAAAGTATATTAGTTCTGGCTTAAGCACTTGGACTTCAGGCCAGTTATTCTACATTAAGAAGGTTTGTGGTCTGCACTCTTGTGGGAGGAGAGGCTGGATTCTGCCCTTCTGAGCTGGGAATTTCTGGTCACAGGCTTATTGTGCCTGCTTATTTGAACTGTTTCTTTCTGAAATTGGTGCGCCTTGTTGCTGTAGCATAGACCAGATTCAGGCCTGCTGAATCTAGCTTTGTTTGTATAACTTGAGCACTGATCCAGGCCATCTTTTTTTGGAGAAGGTTCCCCTGCACCATAGTAAGCAGGGATGTGCAGTTAGAACTTGTCTGATTGAAGACTGCTGGAACAGGGCTCAGTTTTGAGCTTTTTTCTGGTGAATTGGGTAACTTGTTTAAATCAGTTTGTTCATTTTCTATTGTTTTATATAGATATAAAAAATTGCACGTTATTCATCTGCTTTTACTGTATTTGTGTTTCTTCCTTCTTTATTACTAGGGGCATTGACTACAACTCTGATCTGTGATATTTAGCAAATAAGTATCCTTTTCTGTGCATTTAAAGTGGGTTTTTTTGAGTGTATCTGCTTTATTTTCTGATATATATATATATATATATATATATATATATATATATATATATATATATACTTGTTTCCCACCTTTCTAAGCTAGTATAGTCCAGTTTTCAGGTTAGTGCTGAATTCAGGCTGTGTTACAAATCTCTGGGTTTGCCCATACCTTACCTGGATAGAAGGAAGTTTCTCTGTTCACCTGTGAGAGAGGGGAGCTTTGAGCAGCCTATCTGTCCCTGGAGGAGTGGTTTCAGCCCAGAAATTAGTAGTTTATTGGCCATTTTAGGCTAATTTCTATCTCTTTCATTTCCCTGCTATAAATACCGTATTTGCCCGGTTTTGCGTGCAGGGCAGCACTGGTTAGCTAGGGTAAAACTGTTCCCGGCTCCACAAAGTCTCCTCGTCAATTTTTCCCTTGGAACTAGAGAAACTTTCAACTTAAGCACTCAAGCCATTCATTTCTCAGCTCAGCACTTGCTCAAAACTTATAGCAAGCACTTATAAACCCTAGCACTAGACCCTCCTGTACTGTATAGAAGGACAAGGCTCTCTATTCAACCTTACCAGACATCCAGTAAAACAGTTCACTGTACCTATCCAGGCATGTCCAAAGGGCAGTTTCAGGTGTACTCTCCAGTCCAACTGGTGAATCTGGGCATTTTGGGGCAATGTTACAACTGTCTCATTTACACAGACAACCCCCTCCTCCTACCACCAAACACTAACACATGCAAGAGATGCAATTATGCAGCCAGACTGGAGGCTAAGCTCTCTCAACCCAAGACTGGATCAGACAGTCAAGAGGAGAAGGGAAATACTTGCATCATACCACCAGTCTCACATAGACCCATTAAACCAGTACCAGCAAAAAATACACATAAATACATGAAAACATACTCGGAGGCTCTAAATAATAATCTGCAAAACCAACAGAGACCTCCAAAACAAACATCCAAGCAACCTTCACCCCCCAACACAAACCATGAAACACATACTTCACAAAACCAGTGTGCCATGCAATCACAGCCCTTAAGGCAAAAAAACATACCCAACATACTAGTAATAGGTGACTTTGTAGTCAGGCACACTGACGTCCCACTCACTAGGCTGAATAAGGAGAAGGTTACTGTTAGCTACCTGTCGGGTGCCAGGATCCGCCACATAACACAAGCACTCAGGTCACTCCAGAACAAGTACAAATATGACTCTGTCATTGTCCATGTTGGTGTGAATGACCTGAGCTGTACCTCCTTGGACTACATGAAAAGAGACATGGAAGAGCTTTCTGATCACATAGCCCAGGCCGGTATGACCCTGAGTAGCATCCTGCCCTCAACAAGAATGATACCACGGTATAAAGAAAAAAATTCTCGATTTCAACAATTGACTAAGTTCCTGGTGTCATTCAAAGGGGATCCAGTGTCTGTCCGCCTGGGATGACATGCTCAACAAGCCACACTGCTTCGCTAGAGACGGCTTGCACCTGTCACCCTTAGACTTTCGAATACTGGCCAAGGCTCTTGCCAACCCCATAGTGCCTTTTTTAGGCAACGCTCAAAAGGCAAACCCACTACCAAAAATAGCACAAGTAACAAAAAACTGAGGGTAATGCTACTTAATGCCAGACGCCTAAACCTCAAAATGCACGCACTTAAGGCACTCCTCAGTATGGAGAAAATCGATATATGTGCAATAACAGAAACCTGGTTTAAGGCTCCAGAGAGCACCCCAGCACTACAAGGCTACAACTCATACCATACATTTCGGCCCCAGAACCCAAACCGAAATACAAAAGGGGGGGGCGTATCCATATTCTTCAAGGATACCCACACCTCCAGGTTAGTGGCACAGCACGATGCTTCAGACATCATCCACGTGCAACTAACAATGGGCAAAACTGCAATTCAAATTGTAGCTTGCTACAGATCAACCACCATGTTCCAGGACCCCCATTCTGCGTTTCTGGGAACACTGGGAAACATAAAGGTCCTACCAGACACCCTAATATTGGGTGATTTCAATTGTCCAAACATTAACTGGGAGAACTACTCAAGTACTAACTCCCTTGCCCAACGTTTCCTAGAATTTGTAAACTCAAACTCCCTGGTTCAAATGGCCAACACTCCCACCAGAGATGACAACACATTGGACCTGGTCATCACCAACATGGGCGACTGGTGTTCCACACCGGAGGTCAACCCCTCACTGGTTAGATCTGACCATAAACAAATCACTTTGGATCTCCACATTCCGCCCCCACCCCCGGACAAGAAAACCACCGTGAAAAACCTTTCAAAAGCAAACTTCACGTTACTTAAGACCAAGTTGGAAAGTTTCAAAGCCCCCATGCTGAAGGATAATGCTGTCCAAGCTGCAAAATACTTTACTAATGCATTCTACGGGCACCTACAAGAATGCATGGATCGTGCCATCCCAAGCAAAACCAAGACTCACTCCTCCAAGAAAAGGAAACCAGTCTGGTGGACTCCTGCCATAAACAAGCTATACAATAGAAGGAGGAAACTAGTACAGAAAAGAGTAAAATCCCAAGAAGGAAAGACATCCCTGATCATTATCAGCAAGAAACTACAATCCCTCATAAAATCATCCAAGGCGAGCTTTGAAAGAAAAATTGCCAAGGACTCCAAAGATAACCACAAGGCATTCTTTAACTATGTCAAGAATCTAACTGGCAATGCTCAGAACTGCTCGGAGTTAGTGCAGAATGGCACAAAATACATTGAACTGAGTGATATCGCCAACATCCTGGCAGACAGGTTCAGCACAAACTTCACCCCCTTCTCACCCCCAAAAGGGCCTATAACCATACCAGAAGAATGTAGAGTCCTTGAAATCACAGACACTCTGGTTAAAACAGCCCTCTCCAAAGTCAAAAACACAGCATCAGTGGGACCGGATGGTGTCCCAGGCTGCATCCTACACGAGCTCAAAGATGAACTAACCCCTCACCTAAACATGCTGTTCAAACTTAGCCTCTCCACAGGCTACGTACCCATAGAGTGGTGCACAGCAACGGTTATTCCGCTCCACAAAGGTGGAGACATAACAGACCCTAGGGAACTATCGCCCTATAAATCTGATTAGCTTGGTCTGCAAGGCTATGGAGTACATCATCATGGAATTCATTAACAGAGACATTGGGAATCTCCAAACACTGGACCCTACCCAGTTCGGCTTTGTTAAGGGCAGATCATGCCTCCTAAACCTGGTGGACTTTTTTGAGACAGTTCCCAAGGCTATAGACGAGGGAAAGGTGGTACACACAGCCTACCTAGACCTTGCTAAGGCCTTCTACACCATTCCCCATTCTGGTATTATAGACAAGCTCAGCAGCCTGAACATAAACCCCTACATCACAAGATGGGTTGCCAACTGGCTCACGGACAGAACCCATATGGTGAGAGTTGCGGGAGCTAGGTCCGGCTCTAAACCAGATACAAGTGGAGTTCCCCAGGGCTCAGTCCTAGGACCCTTCTTGTTCGGCATAAACTTCTCAGAGGTACAGGCAAGCCCAGGAGGACTATGGCTGATCAAGTTTGCAGACGACTGCAAACTAGGGGCTATAACTGACTCTTCGGCTGACACAGACATCCTCCAAAAGGGTCTCAATGAGATGGATACCTGGTGTAAAAATTATGGCCTTAAGCTAAATGCCAAAAAGTGCATAGTCATCCCCTTTGGAAAAAACAAAGTACCCGCAAACTACCACATAGGTGGTAGTCACCTAAATACAGAAGACATAATAAGGGATCTGGGGTCCCAAGTAGATAGTAATCTCACCTTTAATAATCACATTGCCAAAGTGGTTTGAAAATCCTTCTACGTGGCCCACCTAATCACAAAAGGGTTCGCATCCAGATCAAAAGAGGTCATTGTGCCTCTCTACTCATCACTCATCAGACCCATCATAGAGTACAACGCATTTGGGATGTACCTTACAAGACACCTGCAACAGCTGGAAAGACCACAGAAGTACCTCACCAAGAGGATCACTGGCCTCAAACAGATGCCCTATGCAGCTCAACTGAAGAAACTCCAGCTGTACTCGGTTGCATACCGCCTACCTAGAGGTGATCTCTGCCTGACATACAAGGACATGTCCAACCCAGAATTGATGGACATGCTCCACCTAAAGAAAAGCTTATCCCCTCGAGCCACACGCTCTAGGGATCTAAACCTTACCACGACAATAAATAGGACATGCTGGATGGATAGATTCCTGTCCCAGAGACTTCCCATGCTTTGGAACAAGATCCCAGTCTACATTAGGCAGAGCTCCTCGCTAACACTCTTCAAAAGAAAGGCCAACTCAGTTGGGATGTGGCAATAAAGGCAAACGCTGATCCTCTTTTATATTCTCTCAAGACACTAAACGTTGCTAGGATGCATTCTTACCATTTCACCAAAGATCCTTTACCGGACTCAGTATCTAACGACATTCAGAATCTCAACAAATTAAACCAGGAGGAATATTAACTGAACTGGAAGTTTTGACTATTTGGCGCCTTTTTCTGTTTAAATTGGATAATGACAAACACTGAATTGTTCTGATGAAGTCTGCATTCGGCAGATGAAAGCGCTTAACATCGGAGAGGGAGATTTCAGTGTGGATTGTTTATCTTTGTGTTGGTAGACTGACTGCTTGTGGTGCTACTGTTGTGTGACATCGTTTTTATTCATTAAAGAATATAAAAGAGGATCAGCGTTTGCCTTTATTGCCACATCCCAACTGAGTTGGCCTTTCGTTTGTAAGTTTTGGATTTACATCTTACTCTTCAAAAGAAACCTTGACGAATGGATGGGAAACAAAGTTTACCTCAGGGATCACTTCATTGGCTCTGCTGGACAGAAGCACAGGGAACTAACCTAAGGGGGTGGCGAAAGCCAACACATTCTGGCTGGGCTTATAAATGCCTTCGGGCAGATAGCCTAGTACCTACCTATGAACTTAAAATTTTAAACCAACTGTAATGGAATTATTAAATGCTGTTAATTAGATAAAAGAACTGGAGGTGGGATCTTGAAAAAAGGGAAGGAGCAAATTACATCAAAATAAATGGAATTTCTGGGAATAGTACATGCAGAATAGTGTTGAGGAGGAGGAAAAGCGAGGTCTAAGAGAATGCAGGATTTCAGCAATTTATATAATGTTGTAATGAATGACAAATGTTAAAAAGAAATATGTGTAATGTGGAAAAATAATGAAAAATTTTACTATGGGTTGTTTTGCTTTCTTTTAATGCATATGTACCTATGTTATTGTTTAAAATTTGAAAAGTTAAAAGTATTTAAAACATTATTTATATGAATAAGTTTCATTTTTAAAGGTTGGTTTAGAAGAATAGTAAGGTAGAAAAAGGCTAAGAAAGACGATTTTTAAGGCGTCTTCAAAAATGTGACCAGATTTGGACTGGTAACTTACTTTGTAAAGGTAATCTGCAAATCATTCTGAAGAAGGAAACAAATCAGCAATTATATACCTGAAAATAGTACAAAATAAACAATGTATGTCTCTTCAGAATTTGTATCCCTGCATGCTGAGGACTTTGTTCAGTAGTTACCTTGTAGTATTAGTTTAGAATTAGTAATATTAGGTGATATCAGTGTTGACTAATCCAAAAATGATGACCATATACCAGTCCCACCGTAAAAGAATGCCTGTGGTTTTGGCTAGCTCATTTTCCTCACTGCTGCAGTCACCAAATATGTTGAAAGGTAACCTGTCCAAGGTCGGATTCTGTCTTCCTCTCTTGGTTGTGTTTAGTCATTTGGCATTATGCTCCCATTAGTGACCGTGTGCCAAATTTTGTCATCTGAAAAGCTTTTGAGGTTCATAGGATTTCCTGCATTATTATGCTCAAAACACTGCAAATATTTCATGTCAAGATCTCATACATTTCAGACCTGATACCAATGCAGATGTTATTTCCTAAAGTAATTGGAAACCCTGCTCCATCTTCTATCCCAAGAAGATGTATTTTCATGCTTCGGTACTTCATTTATGGCTTTTACTAGTTTACAAGGTCACAGCTGAGGCATACATTCTGGATCATTTCATATATAAGGGATGCAAAGGCAAAACAAGATGCCTTCAAGAAATCTCACCATGCATCTCAAAATCAAACCAATTTTCAGCACCGTCAAAGCAGCTAGAAATCATTGCAGATCTTTATACTCAAATAATGAATGACAGTTGATCAGCTGTGACGTGACTGAGTTTCGCATATTCAAATGTGTGTGTGTGTGTGTGTGTGTGTGTGTGTGTGTGTGTGTGTGTGTGTGTGTGTGTGTGTGTATATATATATATATATATATATATATATACACATATATATATACATACATATATATATATATATATATATATATATATATATATATATATATATATATATATGTATATATATATATATCTATCATCTTCTTTCGGCTGTTCCCGTTAGGGGTCGCCACAGCGGATCATCTGTTTCCATTTCTTCCTGTCCTTTGCATCTTGCTCTTTCACACCAACCACCTGCATGTCCTCTCTCACCACATCCATAAACCTTATCTTAGGCCTTCCTATTTTCCTTTTACTTGGTAGCTTCATCCTTAGCATCTTTTTCCCAATATACTCAGCATCCCTCCTCAGCACATGTCCAAACCAACATGATCTTGCTTCTCTGGCTTTGTCTCCAAACCTTCCAACCTGGGCTGACACTCTAATATACTTATTCCTAATACTGTCCACCCTCGTCACACCCAGCGCAAATCTTAACATCTTTAACTCTGCCACATCCAGCTCAAACTCCTGCCTTTTTTGTCAATGCCACTGTCTCCAACCCGTATAACATAGCTGGTCTCACTACCCTCTTGTAGACCTTCCCTTTCACTCTTACTGGTACTCGTCTGTCACAAATCACTCCTGACACTCTTCTTCACCCACTCAATACCTGTACTCAATTCTTCACCTCTCTTCCACACTCACCGTTACTCTGAACTATTGATCCCAAGTGTTTAAACTCATCCACCTTCGCAACCTCTACTCCTTGCATTCTCACCATTCCTCTATCCTCCCTCTCATTCACACACATATATTCTGTCTTAGTTTTGCTGACTTTCATTCCTCTTCTCTCTAGAGCATATCTCCACCTCTCCAGGGTCTCCTCCATCTATTCCCTACTCTCACTACAGATCACAATGTCATCTGCAAACATCATTGTCCACAGGGATTCCTTTCTGATCTCGTCTGTCAACCTGTCCATCACCATTGCAAATAAGAAAGGGCTCAGAGCTGATCCTTGATGTAACCCCACCTCCACCTTAAACGCATCCGTCACTCCCACCGCAGACCTCACCGCTGTCACACTACCCTCGTATATATCCTGTACCACCCTTACATACTTCTCTGACACTCCTGACTTCCTCATACACACAACTCCTGTCTAGGCACCCTGTCATATGCTTTCTCTAAGTCTGCAAAAACACAGTGCAACTCCTTCTGACCTGCTCTGTACTTCTCCATCAACACTCTCAGTGCGAACATTGCATCTGTAGTGCTCTTTCCCAGCATGAAACCATACTGCTGATAACTAATCATCACATCTCTTCTTAACCTAGCTTCCACTGCTCTTTCCCATAACTTCATGCTGTGACTGATCAGTTTAATCCCTCTGTAGTTATTACAGCTCTGCACATCACCCTTATTTTTAAAAATCGATACCAAAATACTTTTTCTTCATTCCTTAGGCATCCTCTCACTTTCCAAGATGTCATTAAACAATCTGGTTAAAAACTCCACTGACATTTCACCTAAACACCTCCATGCTTCCACAGGTATGTCATCTGGACCAACAGCCTTTCCATTCTTCATCCTCTTCATAGCTATCCTTACTTCCTCCTTGCTTATCCATTGTACTTCATGATTCACTATCCGCACATCATCCAGCCTTCTCTCCCTCTCATTCTCTTCATTCATCAACCCCTCAAAGTACTCTTTCCATCTCCTCAACACACTCTCCTCGCTTGTGAGCATGTTTCCCTCATTATCCTTTATCACCTTTACATGCTGCACATCTTTCCTAGCTCAGTCCCTCCGTCTAGCCAATCGGTACAGGTCCTTTTCTCCCTCCTTAGTGTCCAGCCTTTCATACAACTCTTCATATGCCTTATCCTTAGCCTTCGCCACCTTTCTCTTTGCCATGCACCTCATCTCCTTATACTCATGTCTACTTTCTTCATCTCTCTGACAATCCCATATATATATATATATATATATATATATATATATATATATATATATATATTATATACTATGAGATAGTAAAGTTGTTATTGGAAGTAAAATACAAAGCACAGTAAGGCACAATTTATAAATTGCATACTATCAGATTGGTGAAGTTAATACTGAAAGTTATAAATAAGTACAAAATACAGTGATGTGCAGTTGACAGAAATGTATTATTTATGCAAGGTTGGGAAAGTACCTCACATAGCCCCACAAATTAAATATACTAACTCTAAAGTTGCACTGTACATACTGGCAATTTAGTGTGGTTAATCTTTCAGCATGTTAGTGTATATTAACAATTTGGGAATGCAAATCAACAAGCAAGTTTTTGAAATGGGGGGAAAAACTGGCATACCTGAAGAGAACCCACACAGGCACTGGGAGAACATATGAGTTACACAGATAGTAGTAAAAGTCAGGACTGAACCCTGGAGTTGAGAAGAAGAGATCTTAACATTAACTACTGTGTTGCCATAGCTGCATTTTTTCCCTTTTTTAACTGCACTTAAAAATGCATTCAGACATCTTGTTACATGCTGCTGTGTCTGTGGGTTCATTCTAATATTTCTGTACGGTAGGCTGTTATAGGTGTGTTATTTACCATTCTGAAAATTTCAGAGACTCCAGATATATTTGGTAAAGAAATATTTAAGTTAAGAAACATCTTTAGGCTTAGTCTAGCGATTTTATACACAAAATGGACAAGAAGATAGACTTACTCAGTTTTACGCTCACACGGCATCACACCAAAATAATTCCACCTAGTTTTGAGCATTTCATTATCCTTTCATACACACAACTCCTGTCTAGGCACCCTGTCATATGCTTTCTCTAAGTCTACAAAAACACAGTGCAACTCCTTCTGACCTGCTCTATACTTCTCCATCAACACCTACCTAACTCCACCTCAGTAAATGACTATTGCCTCTTGCCAAAATATCTTGAAAAAAAACATACAGACAAATACTTAAATATTTTTCTTTTTTTAATTTATTTTTTTATTTTACATTTGTTAACCGGGATGGTCCGACTGGACGAGGTCCATTTCCAGCGAAGGGCTGGGGAGAAAAGCTCCACATAATTAACACATTAATAATGATATTATACAAAAGGAAAAACAGTGTCATCATAGCAGCATTTGAGGAAGAGAAAAACAGTAAAAAAAATTCTCATCAGTAAAATTTACATATATACATTTTGTTCGTTGTGAATAGGACAAAAATCACAATAAAAAACATGTATCAAGGGATGCCATTTATCAATACCATGCTTACAGAGGGTCTAAAGTAGGAGAGAAAGTATATTGTAGGATTATGTAACACATGGACAAAGCCATGAACTTATAAAATGAGACTAAAGGAAGCTTTTGAATTGTGTAGTATTTGATGCAGAAGTCACAGAAATGGGAAGATTATTCCAACTTTTAGCTATACAGTGTGAAAATATAGCTTTATATGTTGTGTTGTTGGCTGAGGAGATAGAGAGGAGTGATTTGTTGGCAGAGCGGAGTGGACGATTTGGTGTATAGTGAATCAGTAATTGCCTTAGTGCTGGAGTTTTGTCAGGATGTTTTAGGATGTTATATACAATGACTTGTTGGTGAAAAGTTAATAACTGTGGGAGTTAAAGCCACTGAGGTTGCCTAAGAGGTATATAGTGATGGGTTCTTAAGGCGGAATTATTAGCAAACTTGGCAATTTTGTTATAACAAGACTCAAGTTTGTCAAGGTCAGATTTTCTGACATGGGTCATTATTGGTGCTGCATACATTAATGTGGAAACAAGATGAGTTTGGGCTAGGGAGACCCGAGCCTGATCTGACAGAAAGTTTTTATGTCTATATAGGGTACTCATTTTTTTGTGTACCTTTTTGATAGTTTGAGAGGTATGGATGTCAAAGTGGAGGTTATTGTCTATTTCAACGCCAAGGAGCTTGGTATGGGGAGAAGGTGAAATGACAGTACCATTTTTGGAGGAGATAGAGAAGGAGAGAGGAGAGGTTTTTGATTTGTTAGAGATAAATAGGAGTAATTTAGTTTT
This sequence comes from Protopterus annectens, assembly GCF_019279795.1. Taxonomy (NCBI): domain Eukaryota; kingdom Metazoa; phylum Chordata; order Ceratodontiformes; family Protopteridae; genus Protopterus; species Protopterus annectens. The sequence goes on along the minus strand of NC_056746.1, from coordinate 1,309,927,066 downwards.
GTTGGGATTTAAGATAAGTTGGATATTTGTGATCCAACTTTCCACTGAGGCATAGGATTCTTGTGTGAGCCGCTGTAGAGTGGTAAGAGGTGGGGCTGAGCAGATTAGGGTTGAATCATCTGCATACTGTATGAGTGAGGCGTGCAGGGTAGAGGTATGCAGATTATTGGTGAAGATAGAGAAGAGAAGTGGACCCAGTGTAGAACCTTGAGGTACACCAATAGTGGTTGGAAGTAAAGGTGATAAAATGCCCTGCCACCGGACAGATTGTTGTCTGTCTGCTAGATAGTTTTTAAACCAGGCAATAGTGTCAGGGGCAAAGGATAAAGAGGTTAGTGTATCTGTTAGTATGGAGTGAGAAACCATGCCAAATGCTTTAGAGATGTCCAGGAATGTAGCAGATACAAAATTGTTATTATTTCTATTTTGGTTAACCAGATTTGTAAAAGAGAGAAGAGCAGTAATTGTGCTGTGGTGTGGGCGGAAGCCATGTGGTGTAGAGGAGAGGAACCTGAGAGTGAATGCATTTCTCAAGTGTCTTTGATAAAGGAGACAGAATGGCAATGGGGCGGTAGTTTAAGAAATCATAGGAATTGCCACCTTCAGAATTATTCCAAAGTACAGCATCATAACTGCACTATACTCCATAACCAACCAAATTTGTTTCAAAATGGAGCATGGTTTACCATATTTCTTGACTTCAGACAAGCATGTAAACACTGAGATCACTCCGTCTTACTTCAAAAATAAAATAAGTGTGGCTTCTCCCAAGAAACAGTAGAGTGGATCATCAGCTTTCTTGCAGAAAGAACATGTATAGACCATGCCAACAATACATACTCAGATGTAGGCATATTAACCAGAGGAGTCCATCAAGGATCTGTTTTGGGCACATTATTGCACGATCTGTTCATTTCTGACCCACTGTATGATCTGTCTAGCATTACCTGTATCTTACATTCAGATGATATTGTCATTATTGAGGCACATAAAATACATTCTGTATTTTAAAAAAAAATTCAGAAAGATTGTTCCTGTCTGTGAAACAAGCCAAGTTACCTGTAATAACTGTTAATATACAAAAATCCAGAGAAATGATATTGGGCACACAAAGGTTTGCCAGCACACCATCACCGTGTAAAAGTAATAAAGTGCAGTAGAATTCTTCTGCTTCACTACTTAACAAAGATACTTAGGAGTACTGCTAGATCAGAGCTTGTCATTCAACATGCATGCAAAATAACAAACACATAAAGTCCTAGCCTACCTACAATATCCCATTCTTGGACTGCATAAGCAAGGCCTTAACAAGTAGCCTTAACTGTTCTGTTTCCAGGTTACAATGTGCCATACCTGTTTTTAGTTTACAGCCTTTCCAAAAGCCCAGCATTACAAATAGCTGAAAATAAAATATTAAGCTACACTGATATCATGCTTAACAGAGAATATTGTATGACACCAAAGAGTTAAGTGGATGCCAGCAGATGTGAAAGCACTTTACCTTCTCAGTAGTCTGCCTAATTCTAAAAAACAAACTTCACACTAGAAACACTCTCTACCATCTGTGAAATCAGAAAGTAATCCAGCTTCAACACCCTCATATACCCCAGCCTACACTGAAAGGCCATTGTATTAAATTGTAATGTCTTTCTGGGATAATTGCAAAACTTCAAGAGATAAACCTTCTACAGTCTGTTCATAAGCAACTAAAAACCCATCAGTCAAACAAATAAAGATGTGTTTCAGTAGTCCACCTTAAACATGGCATTGTTAGCCTTTGCATCTACGTTAGAAATCTGCCTACTACCATCAAGTCTACAGCATGATTTAGTAGATTGAGTAATCATAAATAATATAGAAACTGCAAGTATGTCATGTATTTTTTCTGTATTGTTTAAATTTATTGTGTTACAATCTGCAAATGACTATATTATACCTTATTATCCTCATTTGTAAGTGTACAGATGTTTAAATAATTTAGGTAGACAAAAAGATTTACTATCACAGTCGTGAAGCCAACAATTTTGAAATCCATAATCATAAGACCATAATTTCATAAGGCCAAAATGTTGAAGACCCCAGTATCGAACTGCTGGATCAGCCGCCATGCAGGACCAATGTTAGCACTCATTCCTGGGTTCGCAGTAGTAAAGGGATTTGGTATTCAAAGATTTTTAGAAATGAGGGTCTTCAGTATTTTTCAAAAAAGCACCAGCAACAATGAAATAAGAAAACACAGATAACCAGCACTTGACCAGCAATTCCTTTAATTCAAAGCCGTCTGGTACCTCAGCAATTCGCCTTCAGATCACAGTTCATTCTGATACTAAACCAATATATATACATCAAATCACAGCTGTCATTATTCAATTAATAAACTTATTAAGCAATTAAGCATGATAACATTAAACATCCTATTGCCAAACATTTTCATGCTAGACATGGTAACTCCCCTAATAGTTTGATATTCTGTGTACTTGGAAAGCCCTTCCTTTCTAGAGGGGGTGACATTGTAGCTAAACTGTTGGAATTAGAAACAAGAATTATTTTAAAGTTTAAGACTTTAAAGCCCTTTGGTTTGAATCAGGAATTAGGCATATAATTAGGTACATAAATTTTATTTTTATTTTTTTGCATTGAATCTGTGTGTTTGTCTAATTTGTATCATTTTAGATTTATTTATACTGATATGAATATTCATATTGAGATATATATATATATATATATATATATATATATATATATATATATATATATATATACATATTTATTGAGTTTTCAGTGGTCACTTTAAAAATGTTTAATGTTATCATGTTTAATTGCTTAATAAGTTTATTAATTGAATAATGACAGCTGTGATTTGATGTATATATATATATATATATATTGGTTTAGTATCAGAATGAACTGTGATCCGTGAAGGCGAATTGCCGAGGTACCAGATCGCTTTGAATTAAAGGCATTGCTTTCTCAAGTGCTGGTTATCTGTGTTTTCTTTCTTCAGTATTTTTGTCTTTCAGTGTTATGGTCATGGTATTATGGGAGTGTGTGTGTGTGTGTGTGTGTGTGTGTGTGTGTGTGTGTGTGTGTGTGTGTGTGTGTGTGTGTGTGTGTGTGTGTGTGTACATGCATGCGTCTGTATGTGTGTGTATATATATATATATATATATATATATATATATATATATGTGTGTGTGTGTGTGTGTGTGTGTGTATGTATATATATATATATATATATATATATGTATATATATATATATATATATATATATATATATATATATATATATATACATGAATAAAGTCAATTCCATACAAACGATAAAAAGACAGTTGGAGCCAGGAGTTCACACCACAATTCTTTAATTAAGCACTATCGTTTCCTATTAGAAACTGCATCAGAATACATATTCCATGCAACCCCACCTTTAAATACCCTTGTAATACGACATCATTTCCTTTCTGTTTTAAAAACACACTTCCACAATAAAACATATGGCAACTACCCATCCTAATACATTGCATAAATCTCAAAAAAGGTGAATACATTGCATCTGAAGTAGTTAACTTCATTTGTGCATCAACCTATGGGTTATCGGATCCATATCTGATCCAAGCCGGCAGTTTCCAACAGCTGAGATCCGAGCTCCAAGCTCTTCCCCCCATCCCATAATCCCCTGCCATCCCTCCCTGACCTCAGATCTAGTTTGCTGCAGTTACATCAGCAGCTTGATCTCGAGCTTCCGGGCCTTAGAGTGTATTTTCTGTGAGAAAATCTTCTCTTTTTTTGGGTAGCTAAAGTTGTGTGTGAATTTTTTGAGTGTGCGTTTGTCTAGGATAGTTTTGTTTTAAAACTAATCGTTAGTGTACCCTTTTTTGTATTACCTCCCCCCACTGTTTCGTGAGAGCGTTAGGGTGTGTATGGTTTTGGGGCCTAGTGAGTGTGTTTTTAGTTTACTATGGCAGAGGCTCCCAAAACATTTTTTTCTAAATGTACCGAGTGTGGCCACAAGCTCTCCCCAGTGGATGACCACACTCGGTGCGTTTTATGCCTTGGGGTTGAACACCTGTCATCCTGCTGCGCTATTTGTGCAGTGTTCAACCCCAGGGTTCTCAAGAACCAGAGGTCGAAGCTGATTCTGGCGGGACTTCTGCCCCCGGACTCGGCTCCGTCCTCCGGTCCCCCCGTGGCTCCTACTGCTACTTCCCTTCCCTTGGCTGGGAATCAACCTCCCACCTCGGGCCAAGAGGGTACGGAAGCTAGGCGTGAGAAGCGCAAGGAGAAGCATCACAAGTGGCGGGCCGAAGCCTCTGCATCGGCCCCGCCAGCCAAGCAGGCTTCTCCCCCTGAGACCTCTGAGCCTTCTCCTTCTCGGCTCCGTTCACCCTGCTTTTCGCCGGGGCTGGAGGAGAAGGAGGCTCGGTCACCTTCGAGGTCATCGAGGCGGCACTCCCGTCCCGCCTCGGTGGCCTCCTCTAGGTCCACTAGAAGTTTAACTGATGCAGACTTGGACCGGATGATGCGAAGATTCCTCCAGGCCCAGCTGCAGATGGGAGTGCTCCTGCCTCCCCCCCCCTCCAGGGGGGGAGCTCGACCCCATGTTTTGTCCCAATTGCTCCTTCCCCAACCCGCTTCTCGGGTTCGGGGTTTTCGGAGCCGACTAGCATTGGATCCGGCTGACTGTCGACGCCGATAGAGTCGAGTGCTTCGGCGCTGATGGTACCCTCGAGTCTGTCGGGTCCCTTTTCTGCGGATCCAAGCTCTCGGAGGCGAGAGCTGAGCTTCGGATCCGAGACGGTTAGCATGCCTTCGGCTCCGTCCAGGTTGGAGCATGCTGCCCCTTCAGATCCAATCACCTCGGCGCCGGCTGCGATCCACGCGTCGGATCCAAGGGAGGGTCTGCTCTTGGATCGTAGGGAGAGCAGCTCTCCTTCGACCTTCGACATGGTGGAGAGGGTTCTGTCGAGGGACTCCATGCCCCCGGCCCTAGCTATGGCTCCACCCTGCACTCCCTCTCAGATGGGCACGACTTCCATCACCCGGCCCCAGGGACAGCCTGCTCTTACATCCCAGATCGTTCCTTTGTTGGAACAGGATGTGGTTGGTGAGGCCTCCTCGGACAGCCCCCCCGAGGAAGTCCTCACAAACGCAAGTGCAAAAGGAGGCACTTGGACTCCCCTGAGTCCTTGACAGAGGACACGGACCTGGAGGAAGGGGAAGGCTCCCCAAGATCACCCCCCGAAGATGTCTCATTTGGAGACATCATGGAGATGCTCAGGATTGGGGGGGTGGTCTGCCCCAAAGCCTACCTTGGACGAGTCCGTGTTTCTGGAGGCATTTGAAGCAGGCCCGTCTACCTCTTGGATGTCCTCTCCAGCCGACCCGCTGGTAGACCTGATCACTACCAGGGCATGGAAGGAGCCGGACACTGTGGAGCCCATTCCCAAGAGGCCGGACAAAATTCTTAGCCCCCCTCGGACAGGTCACATTGGAGTAAGGGGTCCCCCGTAGATGCCATGTTGGTGGCGGCTGCCACTAAAAGGGAACTAGCCCAGGAGAGTCCCATGGTCCATCCTCCTGACAAGGAGTCTCGGGCGATGGACCACTTGGGGAAGTGGGTGTTTGCTTCAGCCACCTTCTCGGTAAGGTCACTGAACTATATGGTACACATAATATGACTCCAGCGGGACCTTATCAAAGAGTACGCTGGGTCACCCCCAGAGTCCATGTCGGCAGAGGACAAACAAGTTAACTCTACCCGAATGGCCACTCTCAGGTCTATTTCTAATACCTCTATGCGGCTACTATCCCATGCTATGGAGGGAGCCGCTAGAGCTAGCGGAGCGGGTGTTGTCCTAAGGCGACAGGCGTGGCTCCACCACTGTGATTTCCCAGAACCCTTTAAGGCGTCATTCGCTAATGCCCCGTTTGATGGTTCTGCCCTTTTTGGCAAGACTGTACGAGACACCTTGGTCCAGAGCGAGAAAGACGGGAAGACACTGTCTGCCGTCGGAGTCCGCTTCTATGTTCCCCAGAGGTCCTTCTCCAAGAACCAAAAGGGACAGAAGAAGATGTGGTTCCGGAAGTCTCAGCAGTCCCGTTTCGCTCAGGACCCCCCGTCCTTCAGGGGCAGAGGAGGACAGGGTGAACGCCACCCTAGAGGCAGAGGGGGCCCAAAAAACTTTAGGTCCAGAGAACCTTTCTCTGATCGGCCCATGCAGCAACCCTGAGGGGTTACCCGACTGCTCCACTCTGGAGGCAGTCGGGGGGCGTTTCTCGAGGCACCTAGCAGCTTGGGAGTCCATCACAACAGACCGCTGGGTGCTTCGGATTATATCCAGAGGCTACGAGATTCCGTTTTTCCATCCCCCTCTCGGATCCAGATCCCTCCTTGATGTTCCACCCGATCAGAGGGAGGCCGCAGCTGCAGAAATTCAGCAGCTGCTAGAAAAGGGAGCGATCCAGCACGTCCCCTAGACCAGTACGTATCAACAAACAAGGGGGAACCAGGTCCTATCCACTTTGTCGAGAGGCCATGAGAGTGTGGGAATGGTCGATTTCCACCAACCGTTTTCTCATTGCAACGCACATTCCGGGACGGTCCAACATCCTAGCGGACAAATTGAGTCGCACCATCCTCTCGCCGTACGAGTGGTCTCTGAATCTCAAAGTAGCGAAGCAGATTTTCTCCAAATGGGGTCAACGTCGTTGCGATCTTTTCGCCTCTCCCTCAAACACAAAGTGCAATGACTACTTCGCTCTAATTCCCCCACCCGGGGAATCTCCAAGAGACTCTCTGGTGCATGTTTGGCCACCCGGTCTACTTTATGCTTACCCTCCACTTCCCCTGATGCTGAAGTTTCTGCAGAAAGCCAGACGGTTAGGGAGCAGAATAATCCTCATTGCCCCATTCTGGCCTCGTCAGGCTTGGTTCCCATATCTATGGTCTCATCTGGTGAATCCTCCCTGGATTCTAGATCCCATTCCGGATCTGATCTCTCACCCATTGGGCCTGCCGGCCCCGAACCTGAACAACCTCAAGCTCACGGCTTGGTTGATCCAGTTCCACTGTTAGCTAGGACTCTCGGTATCTCTTCCCCGGTCAAAGCCATCCTAGTAGCTGCTCACAAGCCGTCTACTAGATGGGTTTATAATAGCAAATGGAAACGTTTTTCTATCTGGGCGGAGCATCAAAACTTAGACCCTTTTACAGCTCCGTTGCCAACAATATTAGACTTTCTATCAGGGTTATTTGACCAAGGTGCTAGCTCCTCCACAGTCAAAGTACAATTGGCAGCTATCTCTCATTACCATGTTGGATGTGATCTGGGTCCTTTGACCTCATCCAGATTGTGTAAGGCCTTCTTAAAAGGCATCTTCTTACTAAGACCCCCGGTGAAGGATGTAGTCCCTCCTTGGGATTTAGCGCTGGTATTCCAGGCTTTAACAACTTCTCCCTTTGAGCCTGCAGCTTCGGTGGATCTCAAATTTTTATCCTGGAAAACAGCTTTTCTTGTTGCTATTACTTCGGCAAGAAGGGTTTCAGAACTTCAAGCCCTTTGCGCCAAGCCACCGTACTTGACTTTCCACAAAGATAGAGTATCCCTCAGGACCAATCCCTCCTTTCTGCCCAAAATTGCATCCGAATCTAACATCAACCAGTCTGTTAACTTACCAGTCTTCTTTCCCAATTATCAGAATAAGGGTGAGTACAAGTTGTATTCCTTAGATGTACACAGACAACTACGATTCTATTTACACAGGACAGCTGGTCATAGGGAATCAGACCAGTTGTTTGTATCCTTTGCTAAACCTAGTCTGAGGAAACCTGTTTCGAAAGTCACATTGTCCAGGTGGATTTCCCAGTGTATTCTTCTGGCTTATGAGAGTTCTGGCCGGCCTGCACCTCAGGGAGTCCATGCCCATTCTACTCGGTCTATTTCTACCTCCGCTGCTTTTTGTTCTAGAGTATCTTTAGATGGCATTTGCTCAGCAGCCACGTGGGCTTCATCTCATACCTTTATAAACCACTATAAGTTGTTTTTTGTCTCCAGAGGGAGAGCATCCTTTGGCTCCGCAGTGCTCCGGAACATCCTTCCATGAGGACCTCCCAAGATTCAGGTAGCTGGGGACTCTGTCCCATAGGTTGATGCACAAATGAAGTTAACTACTTCAGATTAAGAAGTTATGTACTCACCATAACGTTCCATCTGAGTAGGTAAACTTAATTTGTCAGCAACCGTCCCTCCCTCCGTCCCCCTGACCTACATGGATGGTCATGGTATTCCTGTGTCATGACGGATTGTATCCAGGTTAGTCTACAGAGGTGATCCTCTTCTCTGATATTGCAGGTGTTGCTTTTAGGCAAACTCGATCTGAGGTCAGGGAGGGATGGCAGGGGATTATGGGTAGTGGAGGAGCTTGGAGCTCGGATCTCAGCTGTTGGAAACTGTTGGCTCGGATCCGATATGGATCCGATAACCCATAGGTTGCTGACAAATGAAGTTTACCTACTCAGATGGAACGTTATGGTGAGTACATAACTTCTTATTATGTTACATATCCACCCATAAACAGCTACTTGTTTGAACCATTCACAAAAAAAAAATTTTCTAATAAATGGCTTGACCTAAGAATGCCCATTGTAATTATATACACATCTGTATTAAACAAAATGTAATAAAATTAATACTAATCTAAGTACACATCTCTAAAATAATTACTCTATGTAAAAAATTGTGCTTTTAACATTAAAAGTGAGCTAATTGAAATGGCACTGTTCAAACCAGGATGCTCTGAAGCATTAGCTTTCAGCTGCCATCTCAGTTCTTTTAGCTCTAAAAAATAATTTAGGGGACCCCCTCTCTCCCCTACAGCAACTTGGTCAATGACCATAAAATTAAACTTATGTCCTTCATGAGAGACATGAGCGATGGGCAGCTAGAGCATTTTTCATGTCTTTTTTACTAATGTCATAATTATGTTGATATATGCGTGTCCTCAGGGTGTTATCAGTTTTCCCTGTATAGAAACAAGGACATAGGGAACATGACGCCAGATACACAACAGCCTTACTACTACATTTATACTTCCTATAAAAACAAATTTTACCATAATTTGGAATTGTCACTTCCTTCCCTTCCTTGATGTCCATGCATTGCAGACAAAATCCACATTTTGCCATTCCTTACCCCCTCCAATTCACATTCCTATTCCTTTCAGTAATATTTTTGAGACTTGAGTCTGTTTTATATATTACTCTAGGTGAAGTCCCAACTAAATCCAGTTGTTCCTGGTTTACCCTAAAAATATTCCAATTACATGTTAAAATCTTTTTGATATCAAAATATTGATTGTTAAATTTAAAAATGGCTAGTTTCTCACTATTGTTTCTTTCCTATTGTCTGTTTCTTTCTTCCATCACCTGATCTTTCCCCAGTAGGGGTGAAAATAACCCTTGTTCCCTTTTCCTTCTAACTTCACTAAATATATTTTCTATAAAACCTACTGGGTAATGTTTTTTAACCAACATGTTTTTTATTGCCTCTAACTGTCGTTTGAAGTCCTCTTCCTCCAATACCATTCTGGCTATGCGACCTCCTGTCCTTTTACCAAAGACGACTTCTGGTGGATAGGGTGCAACTTTTGAAATGAAGGGGGTATTGGAGTAAGTTGGTTTCCTGAAGAAGTTGCACATAAATTCCTTTTTAACCCGTTTTTTAACTATATGTATATCTAAATAGTTGACATTTTCCTTGGTTATATTACTGGTGAATTCTAGGAAGTTAGTACTCATACTAATAAACTTTTAAAAAATCATTTAATTATTGTTCATCCTTCTTCCAAAAAACAGTAATGTCATCTAAAAAACTACCATAAAATGTCCATCCTTCAGTAAATGTACTTTTAAATACGATCTCTTTTTCCCAGAAAGCCAACACAATATTTGCAAAAATGGGGGCGCACGCTGCCCCCATGGCAACTCCCTTAGTTTGCCTAAAAGATTGTTCCTCAAAGGTTATGATATTTGTGTGTGTATATATATATATATATATATATATATATATATATATATATATATATATGAACACACATATATTATGGGGTATGGGAGTCGGTGAAACAGTTGACTTATGTGTTTGGTCGACTTGGGACTTAGTGATTAACTGTCATTGATTTCCGATCCATTGAACATACAGCAGAGGAAAAACAGGACTTGTTAAACACCCCACCCCCCACCCCCGCAGGATACATTTTATAGCCTAGTTCACTTATTTGACAGATTGTAGGTCGTCAAAATAGGTCAGCGAAATGTTAGTTTGTTGCTGCTGTGGTTAATGAAAGATGATTTACATATATATATATATATATATATGTATGTATATGTGTGTGTGTGTGTGTGTGTGTGTGTGTGTATGGATGTAGTGGCATTCACCGAATCAACATGGTAACATCAGCAAACTGACATTGAAACGCACAGGTTGACACTCTTCCACACATATGCTGAGGTTACTCCTGGGAACATGGGTTGCTAAAAAACAAAAAACTGCTAATTATATCTACTAACTTAGAGATCATACAATTCCCAAGGAAAGTGCATCAACAGTACAGAGGTTGGTTTTACCTTCATTCAGCCAATAGTTGGTAAACCGTGTGTGTGTGTGTGTGTGTGTGTGTGTGTGTGTGTGTGTGTGTGTGTGTGTGTGTGTGTGTGTGTGCATGTGCGTATGCATGTGCGTATGTGTGCGCGCGCGCGTGTGTGTCTCTTTGTGCATACATCACCGTAATTGCTGTCTGAAATTGGAAAAAAAAGACAGGCTTGTTAAGCACCAGTCTTGCTCTAGAGCTTAAAATCAGCCAGTGCCAACTACCACAGAACAGCAGCAGAGAGTAAAACAGCTTTAAAACCCTTTAAACACTTTGCTGTGCTACAGTTCTAAAAAGAAACTGTGGCAGAATGAAATGCCTAACAGCTTCTAAATTCAGTGTGTGTGTGTGTGTGTGTGTGTGTGTGTGTGTGTGTGTGTGTGTGTATACATATGTGTATATACATACATATATATATATATATATATATATATATATATATATATATATATTGACCGAGCGAGCAAGAGAGTGAGTGTAACCTAGTATCGAGGACATGTAGTTTTCCAGCCTTAAGATGAAAGCGCTCATCTCTTGTTTTTACTTGATAAACTAAGGTTTAACCAAGGATTGCCAGTTTGAATCCTGTTTCCTTATTTTAATAAGAATGCAAATTGGTCTTTGGCACTTATCTTACATTAGAAGTTGTGAAGGCTGCCAGCCTAGCCAGATATAATTTTATATATAATTCTATCATTAGTAAATATAAATGTTGAAATACAGGCTTGTTTTCTTAAATTAAAGAATATGCTGTGAAATGTTGAACTTTAAAAAAAAATGTAGCACCATTGCCCTCTGCTGTAAAGAAGGCTAAGACAAGCATTTCATGTCTGTCCTTTGAAGTTACAATTGCTTCATGCCTGTCCTTTGAAGTTAAAGATTTGGAGTCATTCCGTCTGGGCTAGCACATTCTTTCTATTGTTATAACCAAGAGTTAGATTGCTAGATTTAAACATGCAAATTTATTTTTATTGCTGTGTCTTCTGCCTAGGTGTAAAAGAATGTAGATGCAGTTTCTGTTAGCCTGGGAACACCAGGAAAGTGAAAGAATGATGTAATGTTTATCAGAACTGCAATAGCAATTTAAACAGAGAGAATCAGAAGGCATTAAGCATTTTTGTCCTGACTATCTAACTCACAGCACTGTCTTGCTCATATGTAAGTTATCTTAGACTTGTGTTTTCTTTTGGAAATAGAAACTAGAAAGATTAGACTAAGATTTTTTTTCTGTGATGTCAGAACTGTACTACTCAATTATTTTAAGTATTTCTGTGTGATCTCTGAACTCTTGAATAGCACTGTGTAGTAGAAAGTATTGTCTTGTGGTTTTAATTATTTATTATTAAATATTTTAAAACTTTTTAACTGGCTGGTTTGTGTAGAGATAATTTAAGCTCTTTAGAGTACTTGTATGCCTTTGGTAAAAATTGTATAAAGCCACTCCTATAGCTTTAGCCCTGGGCTTTACTAACAATTGGATAATAATATTGCACAGTAGTAATTGGATACCCTTTTAAGGGCCTTTGAGTAGCTGATAAATATTAGCTGGGTGGTGGCAGGTGGTACTACCGTATAGTCTGGGTAAAAGGGGCACAGCTGGAGAACCAGTGCCAGCCTTTCCCGGAAGTGTCTGTGTGGTTGTATAAATTCTTATCTCAAAGTGTGTGTGTGTGTGTGTGTGTGTGTGTGTGTGTGTGTGTGTGTGTGTGTGTGTGTGTGTGTGTGTGTGTGTGTGTGTGTGTCAGCTGCTTGGGCAGGGACATGAAGCACTGGTTGGACAAAGAGGGTGCTGGAGGTTTCAGCTTGCCCAGCTAGGCTGAGATCTGCACTCTACAGCTGTGCCAGTGGAGAGTCTTATTGGGGACCTGGAGAGCAAGGGAGCAACCAGCCCCGGACTGACTGTGATCTCTGTGTGTTCTTAAGGGAAATTGCACTTTGCTGTGTATATTTGTTATCCTTTTCTCTTATATGAGATGCCCTCTCTGGTGTTAGTTGTGAGGACTGAGGATCCTTGATTGCTGGGCCAGGGCACGGGCGTCACATTTTGTGGTGGCAGTGGTTGGGATATCCTCACATTTTGTGGTTGCAGTTGTTGGGATATCCTCACATTTGTGTTTGGCAACAGTGGGACATCCACATCACATATTAATTAGTTGGCAAATACTAATTGGCTTGTAGTGGTGTGGGTAGAGTAAATCCTGTAACGTGTGTACAGTGAGCTTTGAAGGTGTTTTTGTACTCTAAAACAGCCATGCAGTGAATACTCAGAGTTCAGATCACAATTGTTTTATTTCTTTTATTAGCTTAGTTAGTCAGGGTGAGCAGGGAGCCAGCTGGCAGAGATGTGCCAGACTAGGGGACTGGTGCATAGAAACCTGACCAAGGCAGATCTGATTGCAGCCTTGGTTACAGCTGCATCAGAAAACAGCAACCAGGAGGACAATCAGACTGGCAGTGGAGATATAATACCCTCGGAGAATGGACAGCTCAGCCTTTTTGCAGTGGACTTAAAAATCCAGCTGGAGCTAAAGGGACTTGTGTTGGAGGCCAGGTGTGTGAAATTAGAAGCAGCTGAGAGACTGTACTTATTTTGCTCTTCAGTTTATCCTCTGTTCTTCTCTTCCTACTGTGCTGCCTTTCATTCTACCATGATTCAATGATATCTGTCAACATCTCTCCAACTCTGACCCAACCACCTATCCATACTTCCTCTTTACACTCACCACACATTGCAACAAACCTATTTAATATTACCCCCCCCACACTTTTATTCCAGATATAGACTGATTAACTGTACTTCAACTCAAACCAAAACAAAATTAAATTCAAGAATCCTCTCCAAAAAACAAGTATGCATAATTCCCCAATATACTAAAATCCTTCTAGGAGGAGATATACACCCTTATCCTGGCCCCATTTATCACAGTGAACACAAAGATAAATGTTAAGTTGTCAATCTCGCCTTCGTTCTTGCTGGATGGGTTCGGAGACGAACCTTGGCTCTGACTCGGCCGAATACTAAAGCTCGAGAGCTATTTTTACCGGCTCGAGGCTATCCTATGTCCCATAATGCTAGGTGAAATATACCCAGATCTCGTTTGCCGCTTAGCTACGAGGTTGTGTTTTCACCAGCTCCAGGTCGTATATTTTTATTAATAACTTTTGAGGTAGTTTTTAGAAAGTTTTTTATCCTTTTGTGTTCCTTTAGTATCAGTGTAGTTAGCGACTAGTCTTTCCTCCCTTTTTTAGTTGCTAATCTCCCTTTTTCTCCACCCTTAAGGTGGTTGGGCCTCTGACCCTCCCCTAGTAGTACAGTTTTCCCCTGGTTGTTCTGTGTGTATGTGTGGAATTCTGTCCTTCTACTTAGTAGTAGTTACCTCTTTTATAGTAATTGTTATTATAATTTAGTGTATTGTGTGTTGTTTTTTTCAGTATGTCTATGGATACTAATGTATCGGGTTTCAAGAAGTGTGACTCGTGCTGTCAGAAGATGTCTCTGACAGACGGGCACACTTCTTGTGTGTATTGTTTGGGCCCTCTGCACCTGCAGGAGTCTTGTTCCATCTGCCATGCTTTTAGCCCTAGAGTCCTGCAGGAGCGCAGAAACAAACTTATACTTAGAGGCTTGTTAAAGCCTGAAGATTCCCCAGCTAAGACCATGGCTGGGAAACCTTCAAAGCCCGCCAAATCATCGGCTGCATGTTCGGAGCCGGCGCCGAGCGGTGCTCTTGCTGCCTCATCGGTTTCGGCCGGAACCGAGGCATCTAGACCTCAGTCAGCTCCGACTTTAGTGTCGGAGCCGTTCCCGAGCAGAAAGCGCTCTAGGTCTCTGTCTCTCGAATCAGTTAGATTGGCTCCGAAGTCTCCACTCTTGTCGGAGCGGAGCCATAGATCTCATTCCTCTAGGTCTTCGAGGCTTTCAGACCATGACCTCGAAAGGCTAGTCAGCCGGCTTTTAAAGTCGCAGGCACTGGCCCAGTTGCTACATAGCCCGTCTCAACAGACAGGGGCTACCCCTACACCCACTCAAGTTCTTCCTCCGACTACCCTGCTGAGTTCGGAGCCGGAGGTCATCGAGGTGAGTACTGTGGGGGCGTCGGAACCGATCCCCCTGTTGTCGGTTCCTTCGTCGGCTCTGATCCCATCCTTGGCTCCGTCCTTGGAGGGATCTGGGCACCGAGACTCCCTCGTCGGCTCCAAGGGGGCGAGTGGCATCGGACCCTTGTCCGACCCCACTCTCCCTCTCGGAGCTTCGGCGCAGGTGAGTTTGGCCCCGACATCGGCCTCGGAACCGTCCCTCTCGGTGCCTGGGGGAGTTCTCATCTCCTCGGAGTTGGGTCCTTCTTCCCTGCCTGACAGGGGCGCTTTTGAGGTGATGAGGAGTGTGCTGGCTCCTATACCAGCACCACGGTCGGCCTCCTCGGCCCCTCCCTCCATGGTGCCTGCTTCGGCCCCTGCCTACCCTCCTGACCCCGAGCGAGGAGAACCGACACTCCAGGCTGCCCCATTGGGCCTTTCTTCCTCTTCCGAGGCCTCCCCTGACCCTGCGGGGGAGCCCTCTCGGAAGAGGACATGTAAGAGGAAACATGTTGACTCTCCTGAGTCAGTGACATCTGACACCGACCTGAATGATTCGGAAGGGTCCCCAATGAGGATGTCTCCTTCTCTGACATCTTAGAGATCCTCAAACAGAGGGGGAACTGGTCTGCCCTTAACCCATCCGAGGACGAGTCGGTGTACCTGGATGCCTTCGGTTCTCGCCCTTCCACCTCCTGGGTGTCCCCGCCTTTCGACCCACTTATGGAAGTAGTGGCTCGGAAGGCATGGACGGCTCCAGATACTATGGAACCAACTCCCCGGAGGCCCACAAAATTTATTACTGCTCCCACAGATAAGCAGTTTCTTTCCAAGGGTGTCCCCGTGGATGCCATGGTGGTGGCGGCAGCCACTAAGAAGGAGTTGGCTGACCCTTCAGTACCTGTCCATCCTCCTAATAAGGAATCTAGGATGATGGATAGGTACGGCAAGTGGATTTTTTCCTCAGTGACCTTTGCTATGCGGTCGCTGAATTACTTATGCCATTTCACCCGACTTCAGAGGGACCTTCTCAAGGAATTGGGTGAAACATTGCAGGACCCAACAGCTGTGGGGTCTCAGGAAAAGATCAACTCCCAGCTAGGGACCCTGAACTCTATCGTCAACTCTTCCATGCGGCTCATCTCTTATGCAGCCGATGGTGCGAGTAGAGCCGCAGGTATGGGTGTTGCTCTAAGGAGACATGCCTGGATGCGGCTCTGCAATTTTGCTGACCCCTTCAAGGCGTCATTCACTAACACCCCCTCTGATGGTTCTGCTCTTTTTGGACCTCAAGTGAAGGACACCTTAACCAGGTGCGAACAAGAAGGCAAGGCTCTCTGTCATGTGAGTCCGTTTTTCCACCCCTTCTAGACCGTATCCTAAAGGTCAAAATGGCGGGAAAATGTGGTTCCGCAAACCTCAGGGAGTTCTGCCGGACGCACATGGTGAGCTTCCCTCTAGAGGCAGAGGAGGGAACAATAACAGACGCCGCCCTAGGGGCAGGGGGGGGGTCCGCAGAATCAGGGTAGCAGAGAATCTTTCTTTGACAAACCCTTTCAGCACCCCTAAGGAGCTGCCCGACTGTCCACCTTCGGAGGCTGTCGGGGGAAGACTTTCGCTGTACCCAGAAGCCTGGTTCTCCCTTACGCAGGACAGATGGGTACGGTCGATCATATCCGAGGGCTACAAAATCCCATTTATCCACACCCCACATCAACCAAAAGGGCCTCTTCCAGACGTTCCACCCAGTCTGAGAGACCAAGCAGCACTTGAAATTTCAAAGCTGCTTTTAAAAAGAGCCATCCAACCAGTCCCTTGCAGACCAACAAGGATCCAGAATCTACTCCAAATTCTTTTTGGTACCAAAAAAGACAGGGGACTGGAGACCTATTTTGGATCTCAGCAGACTGAACAAATCGGTTCAAAGAACAAAATTCCGGATGGTCACGCTATAGTCCATTCTTCCCTTTCTGGGTCAGGACAATTGGATGTGCTTTATAGACCTTCAGGATGCGTACTACCATATCAAAATGAACAGGCGCTACAGGAGGTTTCTCCGCTTCCGGCAGGGAGCCAGTCACTACCAATTCAGAGCCCTGCCCTTTGGCCTCACCACAGCCCCCAGGGTGTTTACCAAATGCATGGCAGTGGTTGCGGCTCACTTGAGACGTCGAGGATTCCAGGTGTTTCCATATTTGGACGACTGGCTCTTTACTGCCACCACCAGGCATCAGCTTCTTCAAGCCAGGGATTACACTGTACAAACCTGCAAAGCGCTAGGCATCTCTATAAATTTCTAAAAATCTGCCTTGTCAGCATATTACCTTCATAGGCGCCGTGTTAAACACGGTAGAGTTGTCAGCAAAATTTCCTACGCAAAGAGTATACGACATTCACAGTCATGTTCAAGTCCTGCTACAAGAGGACAGGGTCCAAGCCAGGTTTGTACTAAAAACGCTTGGTCTGATGGCTGCAACAATCACCTTGCTCCCCCTAGCTCGTTTTCATATGCGGATACTACAGTGGATGTGTTTTTCCCAATGGTCTTTTCAACAGCTTCCCATGTCACACAAGATTCTCATCACTCAGTCTTGCAAACAACACCTATCTTGGTGGATGGACTCACCCCAGGTGCTTCAAGGCAGACCGGTTGTTCTCCCCCCTCCGGCTGCCACCGTGACAACGGACACCTCCCTGATCGGGTGGGGGGGGCATTTTCAGGGCAGGACAGTCCAGGGCACATGGCAACCCTTCAAGTGCCACTTGCACATCAATGTCCTGGAGATGAGAGCGGTGCTGTTGGCGTTGCAGGCTCTCCAGAACTCTCTTCCCACTGGAACGATTGCAATATAGACAGACAATATGTCTGTAGTATAGTACATCAACAAACAGGGCAGAACCAGGTCCTACCCTCTTTGTCGGGAAGTGCTCAGACTCTGGCAATGGGCGATCTCTTCTCAGCGGTTTCTGGTAGCAAAACACATTCCCGAGAAGTCCAATGTCATAGCAGACAGGCTGAGCAGGGACATTCTAATGCCCTACGAGTGGTCTCTCAACCAACTAGTAGTGGACCAAATCTTCAGAAAGTGGGGTCAGCCTTGCTGCGACCTTTTCGCAACCCCTCAAAACAGCAAGTGTCAAGACTTCTTCACCCTCTTCCCTCTTCCGGGCCTCTCTCCCAGAGATGCTCTAGTCCACGATTGGCCCAGGGGTCTCCTTTATGCTTTCCCCCCCTTTCCCTTAATCACTCTGTTAGTCCAGAAAGCAACTGCCTTGAGATCCAGGATGATCCTCATTGCCCCTTACTGGCCCTGACAAGTCTGGTTTCTGTTCCTGCAACGTCATCTACTGGAGCAGCCCTGGCATCTGGACCCTGTGCCAGACCTTCTGACCCATCAATCAGGCAGGCTGCACCAATCCCTGTCATCTCTCAACCTCACAGCTTGGTTGCTCCACTACCAGCCCTAGCCAGACTTCCCTTAATCTCTCCGTCAGTACGTCAGATTATCCTTGCCTCTCACAAGTTTAACACCAGAAGGACGTACGCAAGTAAATGGAAACGTTTCTCTATTTTGGGCAGAAAAGAACCAAGTTGATCCCTTTACTGCCCCTGTCCAAACAGTTCTAGATTTTCTAGCGGAACTCTTTCAAAAAGGTTCCTCTTCAGCCACTATCAAAGTCCAGTTGGCGGCTATTGCAAATTTCCATGTTGGCTTGTCAGAGTCTAGTATTATGTCCCACAAGCTCTGCAAAGCTTTTCTGAAGGGTACCCTATTACTTAGGCCCCCAGTCAAAGACCCTCCTCCACCGTGGGATCTAAATTTGTTACTGTCATCTTTAATTCTACCTCCTTTTGAGCCTGCTGCCTCCTGCTCGTTAAAACTGCTCTCGTGGAAAACACTTTTCTTGGTAGCTATTACCTCAGCCAGAAGGGTTTCGGAACTACAAGCACTTTCTGTGCGCCCCCCTTATCTTGTTTTTCACAAAGATAGAGTGGCTCTTAGGACAAATCCATCCTTTTTACCTAAGGTACTCTCAGAAAAAAATCTGAATCAGACCATTGATCTCCCAGTTTTCTTTCCAAATTACACTGATAGAGCTGAGAGAAAATTACATTGTTTGGATGTCCATAGGCAACTACATTTCTATCTGGATAGAACCAAGCCAACGAGAGAATCAGAGCAACTCTTCTTGTCTTACGCTGAAGGGAAGCAGGGCCTTCTGGTTTCTAAAGTGACCTTGTCAAGATGGTTGACCTCTCTTATCTCTTTAACCTATCAATTGAGGCATAAGGAGCTCCCTACCAAGCCTAGAGCTCATTCAACTAGGGCATTAGCTTCCTCAGTTGCTTTTCAAGTGAGATTACCTATGGACTCTATTTGTGCAGCGGCCACATGGGCCTCTCCTCATACCTTCATCTCTCATTACAAACTGGATATTGCCTCCAGAAATAGGGCTGATTTTGGTTCCAGTGTACTCAAGAGTCTGTTCCATTGAGCCACCCGGGACTAAGGTGCTAGGGACGCTGTCCCATTCAGCAAGAATGAAGGTGAAATTGACAACTTAACATTAAGAAGTTGTGTCTTACCATAACGTTCCATGTTAGCTGTCTTCTTCTCGCCTTCTTTCTTGCGTCCCACCCTCCATCCCCCTATCCTGGAAAGACCTAGAGTATTGGGTGAGTTTTTCCTTGTCACCAGGATTATCCCTTCAGCTAGAGCTCTTCTTCCCCTTTGGTAGCCCTGGTGACAAACAGGCTGTAGGGTTTATAGTTCTACATAGCTCTCAGTTTTATCTTTTTCTAGTGGTGGGACATGTCTGTCCATAGTGTTAGCTATCAAACGAGATCTGGGTATATTTCGCCTAGCATTATGGGACATAGGATAGCCTCGAGCCGGTAAAAATAGCTCTCGAGCTTTAGTATTTGGCCAAGTCGGAGCCGAGGTTCGGCTCCAAACCCATCCAGCAAGAAAGAAGGCGAGAAGA
The DNA here is from genome assembly GCF_019279795.1 of Protopterus annectens. NCBI lineage: Eukaryota > Metazoa > Chordata > Ceratodontiformes > Protopteridae > Protopterus > Protopterus annectens. The sequence continues at coordinate 1,309,907,355 of NC_056746.1, read as the reverse complement.
AGACAACTAACATGGAACGTTATGGTAAGTACATAACTGCTTATTCTCTCCCACACACTTCTCTAACCCAACAACAGCCAACCCCCCGACCCTAGCGATCTGATTTTTGCTGCAATAAATGTTAGAAGCATAAGGAATAAAACCACTGAACTACATGCCTGGATTACCCAACATAAGCCTGACATTCTCGCTGTAACTGCAACTTGGCTTAAACCCAGCATGAATGACTTTGAAGTTATACCTCCTGGTTATAATGTCATGGTAATGACGGTATAGGGAGGGAAGGTGGTAGTATTGCTTTAATATTTCATTCACCACATTTCCTGTACATTAAACCAATAACAAAATTCAGTTCAACAGACCTTCGTATTGTTTTTCTCAAAGTAAACCATTATAAACAAATATGTATTACTGCCCTTTACATCCCCTATGGCTCCCCTTAGATGATGCTGGAAGATAGCCTTCAATGGATATCCATAACATTTCCTCAAGAAATAAGTACTACTAGGTGATGCGAATGTCAGTTGGTTGGACATAAACTCTTAACTCCCCTAAATCTAGCATGAACTTACATGGCTTCAACAACTAATTAATAGCCTCACACATTATAGCAAGACATCAAATTCTTTGTTAGACTACATCCTAGTATCAGCCCCTAACAAATAGTCCACCACAGGTACAATGTCAGACTCTCTCAGCGATACTCTCCCAATCTGTTTAACCAAACATTTCACACATCCATTTAAACACCATATTTATAAAATAACATGCAACCTTTCCAAGTTTAAGCCAGTAATGTTCATTGCTAAGCTGTTGTCTATTAACTGGAACGTCCTAAAAATCCTCCCCTTAGATGATGCTGTAAATGAATTCAGTACAACTTTTCTAAATATCCCAAGTAGTCTTGCACCTCCTAGAAGGAAGAGACTAAAAACAAATAATGCAGTTTGGCTATCCAAAAAGAGTAGAATGCTAATGCAGGATACTGAAAAAGTGTGGAAAGAATGGCAAAAATATTAAACACCTCAATATCTTAATAACTTCAGAATGCTTCACAATCATTCAAAAAAGCAAATAAATGAAGACAAAAAACCTGTACTGTAATAACTTTCAGAATAATACTAAACAAATCCCTAAAAAATTTTGGACAGCCATAAAAAAGTCTTATATCCCGGCCAAAAATTCAACCCAAACCCCTCTCCCGATAACTCACAACTTAAAACTGCAGTACAGTTCAACTTTTATTTTATATAGTATAGCATTTTTAACCAAGGATTCCTCAACATCTAATCCCAACCCTGCCCAACAGCCGAATATCACAACATCCACTTTCACCTTCAAACCTGTGCCCACATCCTATATAAAACTACTCTTAAACTTAAGCCGTGCTCTTCTTCAGCTGATGACCTTCCAAGCAAGTACCTAAAATAACAGCCAATGGCATTGCTGATTCTGTCTCAATCTTTATAAATAGGTCAGTCCAGGAATCCAAAGCTCCCCCCTCTCTCTCTGGAAAAAGTCACACGTGTTCCCTCTTCACAAAGGAGGAAATTCAACAACCATATAAATACTTTAGCCCAATAGCAATCTTAATATCTTCTCACCAAAATACTTGAAAAATGTGTTCAAAAGCAATTGCTAGACAGGTTGTCACAGCAAACTTCTACTTCAAATGTCTTCACTAGGTCTCCCTCAGCCCATCCTTCTGTGTTTCAAAAGAGTCGGTGTACCACAAGGTTCTATCCTTGGTCACCTCCTCTTTAACACTTTCACCAACACCTTCTATACATCCTTACAACATGCTACCCTAATAAAATACACAGATGATTCCACTCTCGTTTGCACATCTGACAACATGGTACACCTCCAAAAAATTACTCACGAAGATTTAACAGCCACTGAAACATGACTTCATAACTCACAACTCCTGCTTACCCAAAAAAGACAAAAATTTTTTCCCCCAAATCCCTGTCTCATGAAAAAACGCAATTTAATATCCACTGTCTCTTGATAATACAACCGTTGAAGTCACGTATCATAGCAAATTATTAGGGGTGATAGTGGATGATAATTTTACATTCGACCTGCATATACAAATTTATATATGAAAAAGCCATAAAAAACTAGGGATGGAACTAAAACTACACTTGCCACTACTTATCTCCTTCCCACACATCTTTATGGTGCTCCAATCCTAACTAACCTCTGGGTTTCACAAAAATTAAAACTTGAACAATGCTATAACAAAGTTGCTAAATTTGCAGCAAATATTCCTTTCAGAACCCATCTCTGTATAGCACTAAAAAGCCTAAATTGGTTAGAAATGCCTCATCAACTAGCATACATCTTCTTACCACCTATACAATTATCCAGCATCCATCTACCTGTCCAGCACTAAAAAACATTCTACACAAGTATGTTCCCAGTCAGTTATTGTGATCCAGTGACCAAAAACTCCTTTCCGTCTACAAACCTGTCAGATCTGCTGGGCATTGTCTGTACTCGTACAAGGTTGCTAAGGCCTGGAACTCCTTACCTGTATCCATCAGGTCAATACACACCCTCCCATCTTTCAAAACCACTCTGAAAGACTTCCTAGCCAAAATCTGGCTATGTTCTTGCTCAAAGCCAGTAAAAAGTATATCCCTAAATGTGAAGAAATACCTTTTCATTCCTTATACCTCCTTACTCTCCCTTCTTCACTTTCTTCCTTACTGCTATCAAATTATTTCCTTGACTTTCTCTCCAAGGATACCATAAGCCTGTTTTTTTCCCTGAATTCATATTGCAATTCCTGTTTGCATTTTAGACTCACTTACCTTTCATTTTTCTACAAGCTGCGGTGGTACAGCGGTAGCGTTGTTGCCAAACAACCTTTCATTTTTCTACAAACTGTCTAAAAGTTCCCTAAATATTAAATGATTGCCATATAACTAGTAATGATTCTTAACCGATCTTTTTTTTATGTCTACTTTGCTTTAATTATTTAAACTGCAGATGTTTTTGTTTTATTTTTGAAGATTGTAAAATTATTGTTCTTAAAATGTTTTTGTAATAATTTGGAGCTTTTCTCCCAAGGCCTCCACAGAAATACCCAGTCGGACTTGCCCGGCAATCAAATGTTAATAAATAAGAATTAAACATTGACAGCATTAATGTCATATAACTTTTTTAACTGGTTCATCTGTGAGACGTATATGATTTCCAAAGTGTTGTTTAAATGCATTGTCTCAAGCAACTGTAATTCATTGGTTAGCAAATTCACTGATGTGCCATAAACTCACACATGGACACACACACACACACACACACACACACACACACACACACACACACACACACACACACACACACACACACGCATGGCCGGCCTTAGGCATAGGCGAACTAGGCAACCACCTAGGGCGCCATACAGCCAGATTGCATAAAGGGCGCAATTTTAATTATTTATTTATTTAAATTATTTATTTATTTATTTTTGTTATCCAGTCTGGGATTGTGCTGTTCTTGGTGGGACACTGTCTGTAAAATGGAGACTACCTGTGTGAGCTTGCATATAATTTCAGTAAATCATCACTGCAATCTTCTTTTTCTTTCGGCTTTTCCCGGTTAGGGGTCGCCGCAGCGGAACTCCGGTCCGCTAATGATTGGCATTATTTAAAAAAGAAAGAAAGTCCTGATATTTAAATGCAGTTTCCTCTGACTGCTCAGAGCAGTGTTTACCTCTCTCATTCTTCTCAGCATTGTAATTTGGCTTATCTACTGCGCCCAGAGAGATTACCTAAATGCCTGGCATCAGTCATGTAATGAAAGGCCCAGGGAATTCAGATTTACCTTTACTGGACGCATCGCTCTGTTATAAGCGGACACAAAAACAAATTAACAAAAGATTTGAAAAGGTCATTTATCTACTGCAAGCCCTGGGATACACAGTCAGTATAAAAAGTCAAGGCGACTACACATAAATCAAAAGGAGATGCTGGCAGTAAAAATTCAGACCAGACATTCAGACCATTTTCTTCAACAGGGTCATTGCTGATAAGGATTTGACAACACCACAGTTATGTGGTACATCAACAAACAGGAGGCACGATTCATACCTCTATGCCGATGGCAATGGACCTCTGGAATGGCCCTGGCTGACAACACATTCAGTTACAAGCAATATTAATTGAAAATTGCACGAGGACGAGGACATACCACCCTTGCTTGGAAGGTGGACTCCTATCATTTGGTGCAGCAAAAGGAGAAAAAATGTGTCACTGGTACATAGCTAACACATCTGAAATTATGGCGCTCTTCTTCCTGGCAATGGCCCTGTCCTATTCTTCCATTAAGATTCATGCATCAGCTATTTCAGCAGAATACCACGTGGGACCCTCAGTCTTTTTCACATCCTCTGGTTTCTGAGAGGAATTAAAAATGTAAAGCCACCTGAGGAAGCCACCATTGTGGGCATGGGACTGAACTTTAGAAAAAAAGGACACACACTCTTTCCCGAGCCAGCAGCATCAGCTACTTTTGCCAAAAGGTGGTCTCCAGGGTATCTTTAAACCAAGACTGTTACATACCTTGGATGTACATAGACAATTATGTACTACCTGACAGGACCAGCAATTTCAAAACAGACAATCTCTAAGTGGATAGATGGGAAAAAAGAAAAAATCAGACCTCCTCACTTACAAGAGCTACAGCCACTAGCTTTTTCACGTGGCTGCAAAGACATTTTAGGGGGCTACGGCTTGAGCTCGTGCATACATTTGCCAAGCATTATAATCTACCCTTATACTCCACGGAGGGCTACCAAAGACATTTTTAGAGGCTGCTACTTGAGGCCCGCATACATTTGCCAAGCATTATAATCTACCTTATACTCCAGATCCTGATTTCTCCCCAGTTTGGCTCTGGTATATTCCTACCCATTTGTAAGGGACTGCAGATGCATCCTTGAAGGACATAGTATTAGTTTTTGTACACCATAAATGTAGATGTCCTAGAGGCATGCATCTGCAGTCAGGATTACCCACCCCTCCTTCCCCTTTGGTCTACTTAGGTATTTGCCCATCTTGGGAATCTATGGGGAATCTATTGCATTTAGAAATTTAATTTTTCTAGCCTTCCTAGAGGCACCATGGCATCTGGGAAAGAAACAAAAAGGAAAATGGCGCTATGACATCGGTGAGAGTGACATCAGCCGCAGCCCAGACCCAGACTTTGAATCCGGCCCGAGAAGGGCTGCCTGACGACATTTAAGGACTGCAGATGCATTGCCTCTCGACATCTACATTTATGTTCTAAAGAATCACACCAATATTGTAATACCGCATGACCCTTAGTAAGCCAATCAGAAGCAAGGGACGGGTTGCCATTGGCTCCGCTCACTGGGATGTTAGACTTCCCTGTTATTATTTGTGTAACAAGAAATTCGTCTAAACACGCGCATGCACACACACACACACACACACACACACACACACACACACACTGCGTGTATGCACGTGCACTCATGCTCCCCTCCGTTACAAACACACACACCTAAGAGAATTTGGAATAACACAAATTTACCTACCCATCTGTTTTTAGGGCATGGAAAGAAACTGGAGACAGGGAAGATATGCAATTTCAACTTGAAGGCACTCAAGCCAGAAACCAAACCAAACACTCAACCAGTGTGAGGCAGCAATGTTAATCAGTGCGCACAGAGTTGTCCAAGATAATTCCACTGACCATCAATGTCTTATATGTTGGGTATTGGATAATAGTTTGCCTGTTCAAAACAAACCATATGAAATATGAATTCTTGTTACCAGGGATCATTCTATTTTAGGCAGTAGGTCAGTTCTACAAAAAACAGATGTCTCTAAAGAATTTAGATGAACTCAATTAGTATAATACAGTGGAAGGGTTCATTAAGTGAAACAGTGACCAGGTTTCCCTTTCTTTCTAAGAATGCTTCTTCCCAGAGTATTTTAATTTATGCAGAGATGTGACAGCCTCAAGCTGATTATGCTAGACAGTGATAATAGAGGAAGGACAGATCCCTGTCTCCAAAGTGAAGAGTGCACCAGTTATACTCAGCCAAAAAGAAAGTTGGGCAAAGTTTTTCTACACAGAGCCCCTTGCTGCTTTGTACTAAGAATTACATTTTGCAAAAAAGTGCTCTGCAGAAGTCTCCATATGCTAGCGAGCACACATTTAGTTGTTGTTGTTGTATCTTTCGCCTTTTCCCGGTTAGGGGTCACCACAGTGGAACTCCGGTCCGCTAATGATTGGCAGTAGATTTTTACGTACCCAGTTGCCAGCTCTGACGCACAACCTTCAACGAAGGTACGCCCATTCACGTATGTCTCCACACAGAAGACGCTTTAGCTGAGAATCGAACAGGACAACGTCTTACTGTGTGGCGACAACGCTACCGCAGCACCACCACTGCAGTAGCGAGCACACATTTAGTAATCAGGGTAATTGGGCAAAGTAAAACTTCACAAAAGCATTATTTGCATGAAGGATGTGAGGGATCTGCCTCCACATCCCTGAACACTGCACAGACTCAAAGAAAGTATAAGTCATAAGAGAAAGTATAGCACATGCTGTCAGAAATTCTATAAGCTATGCTATACAAGGTAAGGGGATAGGTATAGAAACATCTTCAAATTTAAGTCAGTGTTTTCTGATCAAAACTACACTTTGTTTTGAAGAAAAGTATTTTTATTGAAACTGAAGGCAATATGTACTCAGTCATGTATGTTTATAGGACTCTTCTGTATTTCTTCATATGTGTACATATATATATATATATATATATATATATATATATATATATATATATATATATTTATCTCTGCAGTTGTGATTTGCAGTACACATTACTTGTTAGATAAACATTTAGATGTTGAGAAAAGGGAATTTAAGATATTTGGTGAATTAAAAAGGAAAAACAGTTTATATCTTTGTAGTCTGTTCCTCACTCAGAATTCCTGTCTTTATCCTAGGCTGTCCTGTAATAACTGGCTTATTTCTTTCCTACTGCCCACAAATTCCTTTGCTTGTCACAGTCGCCCTTAGCAGCACACACAACAAACAGACTGGATATGCGGCTTACCTTGCAATGCACCCTGTGTGTTTTATAGTGAAAAAGAGCACACCCTCAAGACTCATATATAGTAAAACTGTCCCTGCTGTGTCTCCCTTCCCTTTACTGTAATGTGTACGGATGGAGACATAGATGTACATGGCAATTGCATACTCTTTACTTTGGGAAAAAAAAGACTTTTGATATAAACTTTTTTCTGGTATTTCTTTATGTTACTGTTAGTGCAATTTATAATCTTGTAGTTTCAAATACAAAAATACATTATAGCATGGTACTAGTCTGCTCTGAAAAAATATGCCATACAGTACAAGATTTCATTTCTATTTCATTAAAATAAACCTTTGCTATTCTTCCTTTTAATTTTTATTACTATATCTGCTTAGTTTTATTGACCTCTCCTTTATGTTTAGAGCAGAGCTTAGCATGTGTTGTTTTCTGCTATTTAATGTCTGTTATATTTTTGTTAAATTTAGATCTCTGTTCTGTCTAGAAAAGCTAATTCAGCATGCTTAACATGTTTTTAAAAAAGAGATACATAACTGAAGTATTATAAACTGGAAAATGATGCACTAACAGATCTTACTGCATATGTCTTTACAACCAGTCAGATAAATAACTTTCTCTTTTTTTGAATAAAATTAGTCTGACCAGTACCTTTACAAAGCCCTGATGGCTGCAACCAGTGGAATCTTTTAATAGGGATCTTGGGACTAGTTTAGTCAAAGCATCATATGCACATTCATAACACCGTTTCACAAACAAATCTAATGCTGTCAGTAACTAACTTGTACATTTCTGTTTGTATTCCCTTTTGTGTTTATCACATGCAAGGCATGGATTTTATATAACCTTTACTACTCATAAATGTCCTACCTGCAATTCCTAAGAAGAATGAAGATTATATACATAACCATACTGCTCGCATTTCTTAAATTTTGTTCTCATAGCATTGTCCAGTAGAGGAGCTGTTACAGTATTCTGACCTCTTTTATTAAAGTTATTTACAAAAAAAAAAAAACCATGCCTCTGAGCTTTAATTCTTTAAACTCATCATTACTGACACTGTCAATTGATCACCATCAGCTTGAAAATGTATGATGTTGTGTAGAAGACAACAATACTGTAACTCTAGCAGCAGATCTCATTTTAAGCTATGAAACATGAAGCTAGGTATAAACAAAATATCATTAGAAATGAACAGTGGTATCAAAAACTCACATTTCCGTAGCAGTTTTTATAGCTGTAATTCTGGCTGTGAAAGATGTCATTGATTCATTTTTTTACGTTAAAAACAGTGAATTAAACAAAAGGTATTGACACCAAAAATGAAACCTTTATCAGACGTTTCCATAAATCATTTATTCTTTCTGTGTATGTATCTCTGTCTATATTTTCATCATATCGTATAACTGTCTCTCTAATTTGTTTTAATCTTTGTCCACCATTCATACCTTTGTATTTCTGTCTCACTGGATAGTTGGCTGAGCCAGAAATAATTCTGATCTGTACAATACTGACGCTTTTAAATAAATAAATGAAGTCATATCCTGTTGCTGGTAATGCCTGGAATACATTAATGTGTCATGCCAAATATAAGCATGTCAGATATTCTTAGCTTTCCTAACATCATAAATGCATTTCTAAAACAAAACAAAAAAAAAAATCACAGAACTAAAGTAATAGAAAGCATGTGCCAACATGACAGATGGATAAAGCCATGACTACATCCAGGTGACCGACTATGACTACTGGCTCAGGTGCTTGATGTTGTAGGCAGGCTGGATGGAGCATTGCCATTCTCTGGGTGGGGATGGACAGCAGCTCATGCTGAGGTTGCATGACAGCTCTGATGACAGGACCTCGGATAGACAGTTGGGGCCTATCATGATGTGGGGGAGCTGATGTTAAGAAGACGTGAACATAGCCTCAGAAGCTGGTGATGGTAGCTCATGTCAGCACATGTGTAGGAGCACACATACATCATGCGTGGACAAGGGAGCATAGGTGGCATTTGAACTGCTGTAAGTTCTCAGATCAGCTCAAGGCGCGGGGTTAGGTCATAAAATTAAAAAAAAACATTATTTATTTTATTTATTTTATTTACAGTTGGTTAACCAGGATAGTCCATTGGGCCAGAAGAGCCCATTTTCAATGGAGTCCTGGGGAGAAAAGCTCCAACATAAAGATTGCACAAAAGATAGCAACAATTTACAATTTACTATTCTAGTTCTAAGAGATAACTAAAGTTACTGTGGTTAAATAGACAACAATTTTTTTTTTTTTTTTTTTTACTAGTAAGTCCATGTTTTCAGAAGATAAAAATAGTAGGATTAGATGAATGTGAGAGGTTGAATTGATGTAGGTAGGAAGTAGATAGTTGGGAATAGGATGTTGGTTACTAGATGTGAGAAAAAATGGAAGTTGGTGTTTGAAGTATGTGAAGTGGAAGACGGAAGGGGATGGAGAATAAGTTAAGAGGGGTGGGAGCAGGAACATTCCCATGTGGATGTTAGGTGTGAGTAAAGTGATTTTTTAAAGGATGGGAGGCTAGTGATGGTACGAATGGAGGGAGGGCGTTCCATAGGCGTGCAAGGGAAAAGGATAGTAGGTTTTGTCCTGGGGGGCGAAGGGGTTTATACACTTCAATTAGGTATTGATTGCTAGATCTGAGGAGTCATTGTGGGAGGTGCATTTTAAAGGTAAAGGAGAGGGAGGGACAAAGGGAGGGTTGGTGAATGAGTTTATGTGCATAGGTGAGCTGAATATAGGAGAGGCAGTTGGGAAGTTCTAGCCAGTTGAGTAGGTGGAGAGGTAAACAGTGATGGGATGATTGTCTGTTGTTAGTGGCGAATTTGGCTATTTTGTAGTAACAAGAGGACAGTTTTGATTTGAGAGTAGATTGTAGGTTTGTAAGGAGAGGGGCACCATAAAGAATGGACGGTAAGAGAAATGTAGTAGAGAGAGTGAGCTTAGTAGCTGAAGTGAGGCATCGGTTGTGTCGGTAGAGCATACCGAGTTTTTGGTGTTTTTTTATGTTTAGTAGAAGATGGGAATTGAATTTAAGCTTGTCATCAATCTGGACTCCTAGTAGTTTAGTTTCAGGTACCAGCTCAAGACGTGTATTATTTTGGTTGGTGATAGAGAATAGATTTCTGTCTGTGGTGTTAGTTTTGGAGAGGGTGAATATCATAAGTTTTGTTTTTGATGTGTTGAGGGCTAGATGATTGTCTTTCTTCCATTGTTCAGTGGTGGAGAATGCATTTTGAGTTAGTTGTAAGAGAGTTGGGATGGATGGGGCAGAACAGATAATTGTAGAATCATCTGAGTATTGAATAATGTTAGCATAAGGAATGGATAGGAAAAGTCGTTGATGAATATATTAAAGAGCAGGGGACCCAGTATGGAACCTTGTGGGACACCAGTGGGGGTGTTGAGGAAACAGGAGGTAGCTTTTTCCATTTGACAGCTTGTTGCCTGTTGGAGAGGTAGCTGGTGAACCAGTTGAGAGATGATGGAGAAAGGTTTAGGTTAGATAATTTAGCAAGTAGTAAGTTATGGGAGATGGTATCGAAGGCCTTAGAGAGGTCAAGTAGGATGGTAGAAACTGTAAGACCAGAATCTCTAGCTTTATTTACTATTTCTAGGAAAGATAGGAGGGCGGTCATAGTGCTGTGATTGGGTCTGAAGCCATGTTGGGTGGGAGTTAATAAGTTGTTTCCAGGAGATAGGGAAGGAGTTGAAGATGGATACATTTCTCGAGGAGTTTTGAGATCGGAGAGAGAATGGCAGTGGGCCTGAAAATTGGAGATGCTAGTATCTGTGCCTCCTTTGTGGAGGGGAATGATGAAAGCCTTTTTCCAGAGTTGTGGAACAAGACCTTCTTGGATAGACCGGTTGATTAGGATGCTTATTGGGAAGGCAATGGCTTCGGCAGCTATACTGAGGAAGTATGAGGGAATGTTGTTGGGGGCATTGGTGCTAGGTCTTAGTTTTTGCAAGAGTTTTTTTATGGTAGCAATAGGGATGGGTTTGATGGAGAATGGTGGTGGTTGAGAGAAGGTAAGATTAGAGACTGGAGATGGAGAGGGTGGGAGAGGAGGAGAAGTAAAGGTATGAGGTGGGGTATTATTAGAGAAGGAAGAAGTTAGTTTGGAAATAGAGTTTATGAGGAAAGAGTTGAATTGGGTGGCAAGATCAATGTCTTGAACATTTGGGTCTGGACTTGGGTTAGCAGATGTGCCAGGTTTTAGAAGGTTAGAAATACCTTTCCAGAACTTTTGTGAATTTGTTTTATGGTTGCTTTGGAGTAAGGAGAAGTAGTTTTGGCAGTCTGCTTTGATAAGTTTTTTAACGGAGTTGCGTAGAGTTTTGTACTCAATGAGGGTAGAGGGGGGTTTATTCTTATGGTAACGTACCCAGGCCTTGTCTCTAAATCGCATGACAGTTAGTGTGTTTTTTGTTAGCCAGGGGGCAGTTTTGGTTTTTGTGGGAGCGTGACTATCTAGAAGGTTTAGGAAAATTGTGTTGAAGAGTTCAATAGCATTTTCCAGAGGAAGAGTTTTTAAAGGGTGCCAATTGAGTGATTTTAGTGAGTCAGAGAAGGCATTTGGGTTGAAGTTTTTGTGGCATCTGGTACTGATGTAATTATGAGTTATTTGTAAGGGAGAAGGTAGACGATGGACAAAGGTGGGAAAATGGTCGCTGAGGGAGTCAGGAAGAGTACCACTGTCAGGGTAGTAGTGGAGGTGGGATACTAGGATCCAGTCTAGGATACTGCCATTGAAGTCTTTGGTGGGTCTGGTAATAGAGTTGATGATGAGTTGAGAGTAATTATATAGGTTGATGTTTAAGGAGTGTGCAGGGGACTGAATGGAGACCCAGTTAATGTTTGTGTCTCCCATGATTATAGTTTCATTACTGATATTAGTAGAAAGCCAGGAGAGGATATCTTCGAGTACTGAGATATTGTCACCAGGGGGAATGTAAAGGGAGGCTATGCATATGTGTTTGTGTTTATTTAACTGAAATAGAGATAGTATTAATTCAGTGCTACCAAATTTGGGGATGGGTTTGTTGTAAGGAGTTATGCAAAGGGAGGATGAGTAGAGTATGGCTACACCACCACCTTTTATGTGGGTTCTGTCTTTTCTGATGATGGAGTAATTGGGTGGTAATATTTTGGCATCTTTTATATGAGGTTTTAACCAGGTTTCAGATAAGGCTAAGATGTCAGGCTTATTATAGAGAAGCCAGGCTTGAAGGTTGGGGAGTTTGTTAGTTATGCTTTGGGTGTTAAATGCTGCTAGTAGGATGGATTGAGATGTAGAGGTAGGGTAAGTTGGACCAGGGTTAGGATGAATATCTCCAGATAAAAGTATGCATGATAGAAGTTGAATTATGTAATTGAGGTGTTTGTAATGTTGTGTGTGTGTGTTGTGAGTTATGAGATGTTTGAGGGATTTGAGATGTATAGAGGGAAATGAGGATGTAGTGGGAGTGATGAATTTCAAGTGAAAGCATAGATAGTTGTCGATGGGATATAGGGAAGGGTATATTGAGATTAGTGAGTGTGTGTGGGATGTGAGGAGTGAGGTGGTTGGGTGAGAGTGTGATATGTGAGTTAATGGGTTGGGATGGGTTAGGTAGTGGATGTAGGTGAGGTTCAGAAGGAGTGAATCAGTAATAGGGTAGTTGAAAGGTGTGTATAGTTTGTAATCATGGTAGGAGTGTGAGGAAGCTGTGTGTGCTGTTGAGACATGGGGGTGGAAGATAAGGGATGTAAGGATAGTGGGGAGGGAGTAGGAAGAGGAGGAGTGTAGATGGGTGGAGTTAAGTGAAGGATAGGAAGTGGGAGTGGTTGTGTGTGTATAAATGTATATGTAGTGGGGGTGGGTGGGAATTGGGGGTAGGGTAGGGGAGCGGAGTGACCCCGCAGGGCGAACGGAGCGGGAAGGAAAAGAAAAAATCAGCAGCAAAAAAGTATCAGCCACTGCCAGTTAAATAATAAGGTAAGCGGGTAAGTAGATGTAGGACCAGTTAATGGATAAACTAATGGACAGATTAAATGATGCCTAGTTCAGGTATGGTGAGGTTTTCAAGGGGGGAGTTTTACTGCTTTTCCCAGTATAAGAAAAAGAAAGAAGACTGGGAATTACGCTATATAGACAAGATTCAATAATTAAAGCCAAGGTAAGGTTAATGCTATACCTTGCTAGTGTTGGTAGGTACAGCCATCTAGTAGTAATATTGACAAGGCAGTTAAGAAGGTGAGGGGGTCAGTTAAGATTTACTGTTGAGTCTGGGACAAAAATACGGCCTGGAGGGGGGGAGTAATTTTGTTTGGACCACGGTAGGCTGCTGAATCGCTTACATAGGAGGTTGGAGAATGACAATAGTCTATAAGTAGGTAGTTACAGGTATTGTACGTAGTTTAAGCTACCTACATTCACAAAGTCTATGTTTGGGAAGTCTTCACCGTAGGTGTATAGGCACGATGCTCCAGGGAAGCGCCCAAAGTATTGCAGGAGGTGTTCCTTTTGTTTAAAGGCAGGGTGGGAACTTCTGGAGTGAGCTTCTGTGGTGAGGAAATTCACAAAGTCTATGTTTGGGAAGTCTTCACCGTAGGTGTATAGGCACGATGCTCCAGGGAAGCACCCAAGGTATTGCAGGAGGTGTTCCTTTTGTTTAAAGGCAGGGTGGGAACTTCTGGAGTGAGCTTCTGTGGTGAGGAAATTCACAAAGTCTATGTTTGGGAAGTCTTCACCGTAGGTGTATAGGGACGATGCTCCAGGGAAGCGCCCAAGGTATTGCATGAGGTGTTCCTTTTGTTTAAAGGCAGGTTGGGAACTTCTGGAGTGAGCTCCTGTGGTGAGGAAATTCACAAAGTCTATGTTTGGGAAGTCTTCACCATAGGTGTATAGGCACGATGCTCCAGGGAAGTGCCCAAGGTATTGCAGGAGGTGTTCCTTTTGTTTAAAGGCAGGGTGGGAACTTCTGGAGTGAGCTTCTGTGGTGAGGAAATTCACAAAGTCTATGTTTGGGAAGTCTTCACCGTAGGTGTATAGGCACGATGCTCCAGGGAAGCGCCCAAGGTATTGCAGGAGGTGTTCCTTTTGTTTAAAGGCAGGGTGGGAACTTCTGGAGTGAGCTTCTGTGGTGAGGAACCTTTATTCTGAAAGGCCAACCGGGAGCCGAATCAGGCAGCACTACCGCGGGAACAAACACCAGAGCAAAGAAGGATGTGGACTGTATGACCGGGCATTTAAAAAAATGCCATTGGCAAAACATGTCATTGGCAAGATACCAGTGAGAGCACAAAGTACCCCCATGGCTGCCTGAATGATATTCTGATATAACAGTGTAATGTGCAATCTAGGCAAAGCATCATTGCTGGCAGAAAGAGATGGGGACAAAAAAATGACACAAAAAATGGCCAGCAAAAACAAAAAAAAAGGACAGCAGACACACACACACACACACACACACACACACACACACACACGCACACACACACACACACACTCACACACACACATTTTTATATTTAGCCAGAAAGTGCCCTGTTCTCCTACTGATGTGCTCTGTTTAATTTAAATATCCACCATCTCCTGTAAACTTGCACTGTGCTATGAATAGGCTTAGGTTCCTAATAGAGACACTATGAGAGCAGCCTCTTCTTGCTTACAAAACTCAGAGTTTGGTATTGCCAGGGTAAATCTTCTCATATGTTAGGAGACAGTTAACATGCTTGACACTTCATCTTCTGTCATCATTCCTAAGTCTGAGATGTTAAGTTGTCTATCTCGCCTTCATTCTTGCTGTTTGGGATCAGAGCCGATCCTCTGCTCCGACACAGCCATCTTCAATAGCTCGAGAGCTGTTTACTGGTTTGAGGCTACCCCTTATCCCATGATGCCTAGCGACAGCTACCCAGATCTCGTTTGCCACTTCAGCTGCGAGGTGTGTCGTTTTCTGGCACAGGCTTGTATATTTCAATTTTGTTTGTGTAGAAATATATTCTTATACTCTGTAAAACTATTAGATAATTTACCTTCTTAGTTTTATTCACTGTGTCTGTTGTTGGGTACTTCGTTCTTTCATAGTCCCTTTTTAATTAGAACTCTTTTAAGTTAGAGAGTTCTCCCCTCTCCCCTCCCTTCTCAAGGAAGCCGTTTAACTTAGAGGCTCTCCTTTCCTTCTTTTTGTTATCGTTTTAAAAAAAAATTTATATATATATATATATATATATATATATATATATATATATATATATATATATATATATATATAGTCTGGTGTACTTTGACTAGAGTAGAACCTTTTTATCTGTGTTTCTTTTGTGGTACTTGTTTTTTTTGTGGTTGAGTTATGTCTAAGGAAGCTAAAGTATCTGGTTTTAAAAAGTGTGACTCATGCTATCAGAAAATGACTCTGACAGATGGGCACACTAGTTGCGTTTATTGTTTGGGTGCTGTTCACCTGCAGGACTCTTGTTCTATTTGCCATGCCTTTAGTCCAAGAGTCCTGAAGGAGCGGAAGAACAAATTGATCCTTAGGGGTCTGTTAAAACCTCAGGATTCACCGGCAAAGAGTTCCCAGCCAGTGAAACCCCCAAAATCCTCTAAACCATCGGCTCTATCTTCGGAGCTGACTCCGGTACAGGATTTACAGAGTATGTCGGTTCTGGCTGGCACTGACAAGACAACCCCTCCATCGGCTCCATCGGATGTTTCGGAGCCGTCTCAGAGCCATAAAAGGCTGAGGTCCCCTTCATTAAAGTCAGTTCATTCGGCTCCTCGGGTCTCCATTATTGCAGAGTGAACGTAGCCACCATTCTTCACACTTCTCTCGATCCTCTAGGCTGTCAGATCATGATGTGGAGAGAGTAGTAAGTAGGTTGCCAAAATCACAGGCACTAGCTAAATTATTGTCTAGCCCTCCTCAACAGGTATCGGCTCCATCCACCTCCTTTTCTGTTCCTCCTCCAACTCCATTGAGTTCGGAGCCGAAGTTCATTGGGGTTCGAGTAGTGGAACTGTCGGCTCCGATAACCATCTCTCCTTCGGTTCCAACTTTGGCTTCGATTACCTCGATAGTACCTTCGATCGAGGAATCTGGATGCCAGGGCTCCCTCGTCGGCTCCGAGGGGGCGAGTGGCATCGGACCCTTGTAAAACCCCGTTCTCCCTCTCGGAGCATCGACACAGGTGAGCTCGGCTCCAACATCGGCCTCGGAGCCGTCCCCCTCGGCACGGAGAAAGATTCCTATTTCTTCGGAACCGGAGCTTTCTCTGCCTCGAGGTAGGGACGCCTTTGAGGTCATGCGGAGTGTGCTGTCCCCCAAATCAGCTCCACTACCAGACCCACCGGCTCTGTCCCCTGTAGTGTCTGTGCCAACCTCTGCTC